>NC_081546.1:15036835-15050506 GCF_901000735.1 Corylus avellana | reverse complement strand
TTAACAACACCGCACTTACCTCCTCTATTAAAGCCACTATTTCATGCTCTTGAAACTTCCTTTTATGAGTGCAACAATCCTTTAAAAAGTTAGCATATGAGAGAATTTGTTTAATTGCGTCTAATAAAGGAATGTTAATCTCAACTTTTCTCAAGGTCTCAAAAATTTCCAGAAGTTGTTTTTCTTTCTTTGGCTTTACTAACTTTTGAGGGAAGGGTGGTGCATTCACCTTCTCTATTTTACTTACCTCAGATGTTGAGGCTTCCTCTGGAGATGCTTGAGCTGTCTCTTCTCTTCCTATGATCTTGCCATTTCTGAGAGTTGTGACAGCTTTCAATTGCTGGTGACCACTTGAATTAGGTATTGTTTGGGATGGAAATTCACCCTGCTCTCTTTCACTCAGCTCCTTAGCCATTTGCCCCCTTTGTACTTCCAGTCTTTGAATAGCTTGCTCGTTCTTTGCATTAGCTTGTTGTTGCGCAAACACAAATTGTTGTACAAGACTTTCCAGGTCATTCTTCTTCAGCTCCTGAACTGGTTGGACTGCTTGTTGGGGAGTCCTCTACTGCCCTTGAGGGTTTTGAGCATTTCGATTGTTACTCCATGAGAAATTGGGGTGGTTACGCCACCCTGGATTGTAGGTGTTGGAGTATGGATTATTCTTGGGAGGATAATTGTTTTGTCCCACATAGTTCGCTTGCTCTTGATCTGCAAATGGATACAAAGGACAAGTCTCAGTGGTGTGATCAAAATGAGAACGTATGGCACATACCTGGAGTTCTGCATCTTGTTGACTAGGTGAGATGTTTTGATCAGTCATGGGTTTGACAATCATATCTAGCTTTCTTTCCATAGCAGCCATCTGATTTGGTGATCCACCATTTAGGTTCACTTCATACATGCCTTTACTTTTTACTCCTCGCCTTCCTTTGGAGTAGAATTGTTGGGAGTACTCACTTAGTGTTTCGAAGAGCTGCATGGCTTCCTCACTGCTCTTTTCCATAAGTGCACCTCCACAAGCTGAATCAATCATTCCTTTGTTAGTGTCATCTAACCCTTCATAAAAAATTTGTACCTGATCATCTTGAGGGATGTTGTGATGTTGGCACTTCAAAAGCAGGGCATTGAAGTGGTCCCAATCTTTAAAGAAAAGATCTCCATCTCTCTGTTGGAACGTTTGAAGTTTCCTTTTAAGCTGCCTTGTCTTTTGAGCTGGGAAAAACTTCTTTAGGAAGTAAGTGGCTAACTCTTCCAAAGTATGAATGGAATCTACAGGCAAGGAATTGTACAACAATTTTGCATTATCTTTCAAAGAAAAAGAAAAGAGGACTAACCTGAGTCTCTCCAGAGTTAGGCCCTGTATGTGCTGAAGCTTGCATAGATCAAAGAATTCCTTAAGATGCAAGTTAGGGTCCTCAGTAGCTATGGCCTTGAAGTGGGTCAACGCATTGAGTATTTGTGGGGATATATAGTAATTGCCTTCCACCTCTGGTTGATAAGCAATGCGTGATGGCTGGTTCTGTTGTGCTAGGCGCTAGATCGCAGGTGCCTTGCGCTCGTGGTCTTCGTCTGTAGTGCGCTCGATCATAGCTCCCCTGCGATCGATCGCATTACCAGAGCCTTCAATATTTGTCAAAATCCCTCTTTAAGTCCGAAACTTCTAAGATTGCTTCATTTTCTTCCAAGGACCTACAAAATCAAGGAAAACACATAAAAGAACTACAATGGCATAAATTAACCAAAACTAACGGATTAACACATGTAAGTTAAGGGGTAAAATATAAATATTTTGACACTTAACAATGCCTCAATAGTACTGAACGCACTCTACTTTTGGGTTGATCTCTGGATAATACCTGGATGTACGCTACAGGCTTTGGAGTGCTGGGTAAATAGATCGGACATACACCCCTATAGTACCAAAAGTCCATTACTTTTCAAAGTAATTGGTGAGCATCTCCAGCTTTTTTTCTCTATAAATACTAACCCTACCCTCGCCCTTTTCTCATTCAAACTCGCCCCCAGGCTCCCAGAAACCCTTTTGTGAGTGTGTTCTTGTGAGATTGTGTGTTTTGTGGAGAAGGAGAGGCATTTTTTTGAAGGTTGCTTATAGGAGGTAACCCTCTGCGCTTAACTTTTCTTTCTAAGTTGTTATGCTCTTTTAATGCTTTCTAGAGTAGCTTAGACGTTAGTTTGAAACTTTAGACATGTTATACCATTGATCTTGCTTAGAGTTGGGCTTAGCATTCCATTGTGTTTTCTATTGCATGGAGACCTTATTTGGAGATAGGAGGTCTTAGAAATCTATTTAGATGGGTTTAGAAGCAGTTTGGGAGGATAGGTGGACGTTTGGAACAAACAAGGTTCTACCTGAAACTTTTTGGGCGGATGGACGGCCTCGAGCCCAAACTTATGGTTAGAAGCATTTTTGGGGAAACGACGTTTTGACCGTTATGCAAATATCTACCTAAATTAATAGGCAAATAATTGTACGTTTTACCTGCAAGTGCACATGGTCAACATAGTAGTATATGGTGCAAGTATGGGATCATTTCCACGAGGATTGCTAAATTTTGTTTAAAATAAATTGCATAAGTAAAACAAAACAAAGATTGATTTTGAGTTGATAATAATAAAAGATAGGGCTTTGATATCCACCACTAATTGTACTTAGATAATATAACAATATGCCAATGCTTTGATCATGTTATGCATACTTAATGTTTGTCAACCTAAGGGTATGGATGTCTACTCCTTAAGCTATTGATTTTCCTAAGCAATGAATTAGGCATGGGTGTCTACTCTAATTCTTTTCTTTCTTAAAGGATTTATTGCTCCTCCATGCATTCTTGGTATTGTTGAGGCCAATTGATGGGAGATGCACTCAGCTCTTTGGCCAATTGTCCCATTTGTACTTCTAGCCTTTGAATAGCTTGATCGATCCTTGTATTGATTTGTTTTTGATCAGTCATAAGTTGCAGTTGCGAAATCACTAGGGTGCAAAGCATACTCTCCAGGTTATCTAGCCTTGGCTCTTGCTCCTAAGCTGCAGATGAATACAAAGGACAAGTTTCAATAGCACGATCAGAATGAGAACATATGGCACATACCTGGAGTTGGGTGGCTGGCTGAATGGGAGAGATGTTCTGAGTAATCATGGAGTTTACAATTATATTTAATGTCTTCTGCATGGCAGCCATCTGATCATAGAACTGCGGATATGATTTATTATGCAGTTCATTAAATTGTGGAGTATGATTTCTAGGAGCTTGAGCTTGCCATGAGAATTTTGACCGTTGGCTCCAGGTTGGGTTGTTGGAATCAAGATAGTTGTCATTCCTTGGTCTAAAGAACGATATGTTTTTATGCCCATTAATTTTGTTAGAAATTTGTCTCACTGTAAAACATTTTCTAACATGGTGATAAGGGTCATAACATAATGAACATGGTCCATAGGGTGTCGGAATACCTCCCTACATGTGTGAAATTAAAAATAAAATAACAAAAAGTTAAAATTAGAAGGAAAAATAAAAACAAAATTAAAAATAAAACTTATGAAGATCCTGACTCAACTGACCCTGCATGAAATAAAAGAAAAAAAAAAATCAGATCTATAATTAGTGCAGTAACTGTGCTGTTCTATGGATGTGCGATCGATCGCACCGTGAGGTGTGCTCGATCGCCCTGGTTGGGCACTCTAGCGCACCTTCAGAGGTAGAACAAGAACTGCGGAAAAAAACTAGAAAAACAGAAAAAGAAAATAAATAAATAAATAAAATAAAATAAAATAAATAAATAAATAAATGAATTAATTAAATTAAATTAAAAGAAAAAAAATTCCAAACAAAATCAAACAATCCCCGGCAACGGCGCTGAAAACTTGTTGTACTAAATACTAGGGTAAAGTCCAAATAACCCCCTCAAACTACCACCTAATTAACAATGTCTCCCACAAACTTTTAATTGTGACAATGGCCCCCCTAAACTACCAAAACATTGTTAATGTCCTCCCCAAGAATAACAAAAAGATCAAAATGCTTTTATATATTTCTTAATAAGACAAAAATACCCTTCTAAATTAAAATAATAATAATAATAATAATAATAATTAAATTTTTAAAAAACAAAAAATTTTAATTTCAAAAGAACATTTTTTTTAAAAAAAATTAGTTTTTAAACTAAATTTTTTAAATTTTTTATCATAATATTTTTTTTAAAAAAATGAATATATTTTTTTTTAAAACTGAAATTTTATTTTAAAAAATTTAAAAAACAAAATAAAAAACGAAATTTTTATAACAAAAAAAATCGAAAATCGAAAATTTTTTTTTATAAAAAGGATTTTTTTTAAAAAAAAAAAATTAATTTTCTACCATTTGGATTTTTTTTATTATTAGTTTTAGGTTTTTTTTCTAGAAGTTTTATTATTTTTTGTTTTTATTTTAGTAAGGGTAGTTTCGTCATCGGGGGGAACATTGACAATTTTTTGTAGTTTAAGAGGGACATTGTCACAATTGAAAGTTTTTTTTTTGGGGGGGTGGGGACATTGTCAATTTTGTGATAGTTTGAGGGGGTTATATGGACTTTTCCCTAAATACTATCTAAATTAATAGATAATATTTAGTATGTTTTACTCGCAAGTGCACAAAATCAAATGATAGTATAGTGCAACAAGTACGAAATCGGTTCCACGAGGATTGTTGAATTTGTTTTAGAATTGATAAAAGTATCAATTTGTCACTAAATTGATATTGTGAAAAAGAAATAAAAAGATATAAAGATAAATGAAAAGCTAAAGGTATGGCTTTGATATCCACCACTAATCATACTTCGATAATATAACAATATGCCAATAATCCAATCATATTGTAAATACTTAATGTTTGCCAACCTAAGGGTATGAATGTCTACTCCTTAAGCTATTGATTTTCTTAAGCAACGAATTAGGTATGGGTGCTGTAACGACCTAGATTTTAAAACTCTTATATAAACAATATTAAATAAATTAAAAAAATATGAATGAATAAATTAGATCAATGATATGTGGATTAATGATATTGAATAACTATTTAGTGTTAAAGGTATATTACATTGATTTTTGACATCTTTTGTATATCACTTCAATTCTAAAATTTAGCTTCATTAATATGTTTATGGGCATAATTAAACTCAATCTAGTAAATAAATTATTTGTATTGGTGTTTAGTGAAGTCATAAATTAATTTGAAGCTTTTCAGTTTTTGGCCTAAAAAGTAGTGTCTTAATTTTCATACTGTCTAAATGGGATTAAAACTGCTAAAGAAAGATATCAAGGCTAGCCACCTTTGTTGAAAGCTTAAAGTCTTCTAGTAATGATGATTATAGTAAATATCATGATTATAATTATTTAATAAGGCAAGTGGCCAATGCAAATAGATTAAAGCCCAAGTTGAATAGGAAACTTTGTACAGGCCAAAGTAGACTCAAACGAACTCGGATGAAGTCGAACCAAAAATATAAAATGTTTGTCTCGGAGTCCTCTATCTACTCTCAAAATTTCATGTCAATCGGAGTACGTTTGGACATTGAAAAATGGATCGGAATACACTGCCCTCATTTTGGACGAAAATATCAATTGGTATAGAGCATGAAATATGGACTAGGTTCATACTTTTGGTTAAATCCATCTCAACCCTTAGATCAAATGTGTAAAAATAAATCCTAACCATCCATTCTCTTATAAATAGAGCCTATAGCTAAATTCACTTTCACTTGAGTTTTTACAATCTTAGAACAAGTAAAATTGTTTGCTCCTCCTTTCATTTTATTTCTTAGTTCTACTCAAATACCATATAGCCTAGATCTTTCTTGTAGTGTTCAAGCGTTTTTCTAAAACTAGCTACCTAGAGAAGATTTGGTGGAGTTTTACTTCTAAAGGATTATTGGGTAAGTGTTTCATGTATAAATATCATGATTTATTGCTTTTATTACTTGTCCTCATTTAATTGTTTAAAGACCAAATAAAGCGTATAATGTAAAATAAAGTAATGGAACAAGTGAATTAATAATAAAGAGTTAGTGGACAAAATCAATTAAGGACTTATAATATTATCTATATATTATTTACTTTACAGTATTTACATTCAGTCATTTCTTTTATGTCATTTAAATTTATGTCATATTTCTGGCGGTAAAGACTAATTGAGGTCATCCCCGAAATATGCATTTAACATTTACATTCAGTCATTTCTTTTATGTCATATTTCTGGCGGTAAAGACTAATTGAGGTCATCCCCGAAATATGCATTTAACATTTACATTCAGTCATTTCTTTTATGTCATATTTCTGGCGGTAAAGACTAATTGAGGTCATCCCCGAAATATGCATTTAACATTTACATTCAGTCATTTCTTTTATGTCATATTTCTGGCGGTAAAGACTAATTGAGGTCATTCCCGAAATATGCATTTAACAATATTTACATTCAGTCATTTCTTTTATGTCATTTAAATTTCTGTTCATATTTCTGGCGGTAAAGACTATTTGAGGTCATCCCCGAAATATGCATTTAACATTTACATTCAGTCATTTCTTTTATGTCATTTAAATTTCTGTACATATTTCTGGCGGTAAAGACTATTTGAGGTCATCCCCGAAATATGCATTTAACATTTACATTCAGTCATTTAACTAGTTATATATGACTATTTTATATTAATATAATAAAATGAGTAAGTAAAGATGAAGTGACGGATAATAAATAAATATAAAAAGATGAGTGTCTTTAAAACAATGATATTATTGGAGAATGAACTAAGTATTGTTTGTATGTATGTATTATATGCAGAAGTGGAGCAGAATACTACACTAAGGAGTGTAAGTATGGATATACTTACTGAGTACTAGCTTTGTTTTATTGTTATAGGAATTCTTATTTTGTCTTATTGATATAATTTTGCAATACAACTGCTGCATAATGTGTCTAATAAAATGGGCTGATAAGATAGCCACCTTAAGAACAAGCTGGGTGGATTGCCGCGAGGAATTGTCGGTATCTCGGTGGATGGGGGTATATAACCGTCCAAAAGGCCTAATATATAACTAAGCTGGGGCGGTGTAGTTGCCAGCACCAAACAGGTAAACCTCTAAAGTGTGAGGGACATAACGGACGTAAGCGGGCTGAGAGCTCATGAGAAGAGGGTTGAAGAAAGATTATCATAAAACACAAACTAATCTGTCATTACGCTGCATTCACAACTCATTCATTATTATATATTTTAGTCTTTAATCTTATTTGTTCAAATTAGTCTTTTTAGTCTTTATATCTAGGAAAATAGATTACTCACTTGTTTGCCTATGTAAATATGATAACGTCATCTTTACATAGATCTTGGTGCAGGGATAGAAAGTGAGGACGATGGTCCTTTTACTGGTTTTGATGGTTGATAGACCATCTACTGCAGGATTTATGCTTACTCTATGGAGCAAGTCTCATTTATGTTAATCGCTTTTATTATGTATGGTGATGTGTGTAAACTTAATAGATATTACTATGTTAATTTAGGTGCCGTCTGTGGCATATATTTGGTACACCTATTGTATACATATGTTGTAATGAAAACCATGTTTCTATTTTATTTAATAATATATCACCTCGAGGTATTTCAGTCAGCTCAACTGTGTTGTGTAAGTTATTCCTAGGTCATAGAAAAAGAAAAAAATATACATACTCCGCTGTAAGATTGTATTTTCTAAAGTTGCAGCGTCACGACTTCGATATTTGCTAGCTCAAATATCGGGGCGTTACAGGTGCTTAAAGGATTTAGTATGGGTGTCTACTAAGTTGTTCTTTAAGAAAACATAAATCTGTGAAAATTGACAAACACATGAGGCCTAGGGCATGGTGTCTATTCCGGGTTCCCCATGTTGATTAACCCAAGAACCCGGTGTGGATTTCTTTTGTTACTCTTATCAAACCCAGGACTCGATCATCCAAAGTGATTTAATTAACTAATCTATACCACATGCATATGTTGATCAGACAAACACATATAAGGAATTCAAGAAAACAGGAATTAATCAAGCTAAGCAACACAATATGAATATCACAAAGGCACCAATATTAAAATATTAAATAAGCATAATTAGGGCTTCAATCTAACCCTGCTAAAGAGTTAGTTACACATAATAAAAATAAAACTAAAAAGAAAATGGAAAGAAAGAACCAAAAACTGCTCATAGAAGTAGCCTCCAAATTCCTTCCCCAAAGTTGTGTCTATTCAAGGATGATTATTCTCAAGGTTTAGAAGTTTATTTATAGGGCTTTAGAAGTCCTTGTTACACTAGTAAACCTAGAATGGAAAGAAAGAACCGAAAACTGCTCATAGAAGTAGCCTCCAAATTCCTTCCCCAAAGTTGTGTCTATTCAAGGATGATTATTCTCAAGGTTTAGAAGTTTATTTATAGGGCTTTAGAAGTCCTTGTTACACTAGTAAACCTAGAAAATTCGTAGGGTTTAGTTCTAATACAAGTGAGACTTGAAAAACCCTAATATGGAAGGAAAAGAAGTCTGGTCGTAGCTCTTTGTTCTCTAGCGCACGGGTGCGATCGATCGTAACCCGTGTGCGCTCGATCTACGGTCGATCCTATGTGTGAGGCGCTCAGTCACAGATGCGATCGAGGCTGTTGCTTGCGCGCATGAGCGCATGCCTTGCGCTCGTCTGGTCCTCTTGCTTGTAGTGCGCTTGATAGCAGGTCTCCTACGATAGATCGCACTACCTGAAACTCCAGCTTTTCTCAATTTCTCTCTTTGAGCCCAAATATCTAGATTTACTTCATTCTCTTCCAAAAGCTTACAAAAGCATGAAAAACACATAAAATAACTAAAATAACATAAATTAACAACACTTAAGGAATTAACACATATAAGTTTAAGGACTAAAATATGAATATTTTGGCACTTAACAAGAATTGTATTCTTGAAAGAGCAATTTTATATCTAAACTAATTAAAATAAACTAAGAGATAAAATACTGAGGTTTGAGAATTCACACTCACCGAATCATAATAACATACTTCCGTGTTTATCAATATTAATCTGAAGTTCTCACAATTAAAATATTAGATATATTTTACTATGCGTCAAACAATTAATCAAAATCATCACATGTATCCATTCATTGCACAAATTACAAAATAAATCCAATATCAATTAAATCATCAGATATATCCGTAAATGACAAAAGATATCCAATCTTAATTGAAACACCAAATGTATCTGTAGAACAAATCACAAGGGATATCCAATTATTTAGGCAAATAAAATCAAGCAATTAATTATGTGAAATTATGTGAAATTATCAAGTGTATCATTGAATCACAAAAGATATCTAAGAATCACTCCACACATTGAAAAGAAGTAAAACAATTGAAATATTAAACCCAATAAAATCATATAAATAAAGACTTACATAAAAGTATTGATGTTCTTCATTGGTGATACTTCATCCTCAACCTTAGTTGGGAATTAGCTCCACATAAAAATAAAACCTAAACTAAAGAAAAACTAAACTACAAAGAAAAGCCGTGGATTACATTCTGTCTCCAGACTTGTCTCCCAAAACTAGTCTTTGGAATTCTCTTCTTTTCTTGAATGCAAAGATGTCTATTTATAGGCTTAGGAGAGTCCTAGAAGCCCTAGTAAACCTAGATAATTCGGAGGTATGTCTCCCAATCCAAATAAAAGCCTGAAATCAGAATAGGATTCATCCAGATTTGTATCCTTCTATTGAGAGACGATTTTGACATAGTAAACGTCCTAATTAGGAAAATCCTATTTCACAATTAATTGTATCATTTTGAGTTTCCTTTCCAATGCCGTTTGAATCATCTCAATCCGATACTTGAGCTGAAATTTATGATCAAAATACTGAGACGTATGTAGAATCTGAATTTGAAAATTTTATCCAATCTGAACTTAAACTAATTTAGTCTTTTCTAGGATTTGGTTAAACTTAATCACATCATCTATATCTATTGAAAGTGTGCTTTCTTCCAAATTTTGCATTTTTCTCTTTTAAACTGTAGTTTTTCTTCAACAACCTATAAAACATTAAAAACTCAAAACTAAAACAAAACATTAGATAACGATACAGTTAAAGAATTAACTAATATAAATGAAGGGGGTCTAAATATGCAATATTTGGCACTCAGCACTTAATAACCGGGCTTTGGATTAGTAGTCTTTTGTGGGCTAGCGTCAATGGGGCCTCTTTATCTGGCAATGTTCAGTTGAGTGGGTTTATTCCCAAATTTAGGAATATAAAAAGATGCACGTCCATTTGGTCTACATTTGTTGTACATCTCCTTACATCAAATTTGCAAATCAATTATGTGGGTCTCACAAATTCAATAATTATCAGCAGAACATATGTACGTAAAAAAAATTGAAAAAATTGAAAAAAAAAAAAAAAAAAAAAAAGGTAATTCTCATATGAAAATGTATTTACTATATAAAATATCTTGACATAATCTGTAAATGTTTTGTAATTTTTGACCCTATATGTAGTGAACCATCCAGCAACCAAGGCGCACACAGCCCAAGTTTGTTGTAAATCTGTAGCCTAAAAAGTGGTAAACTGAAAACCAGGGTAGGGCACAGAAATGCGACTCTTGTGGAACAGACACGGGCACGTGACTTGACAGTGTTCGGTGACTTTGGTGTGCTTAAAAAAAAAAGGAGAGCTATAAAAGTATAGGCTATGTCCTATGTTGCTACTGCCGGACGAAGAAGAGGAGCGTGCGCGCGCGTGTGAGAAAGAGATGTGCAGTTATTTTCAGGCTTTGTTCTCTCACTCACAGGCGCAGAGGGTGGGCCATGGGAGTAGACCCCCCAACTCACGTGCAAAACAACAAAAGTACGTGCGTGATTACATAGACAGTGCTTGCGATGGGCCAGCCAACCAACCAACCAACCAAATTCTATCAGCCCCCCGGCTGGGTCCCTTTCAATGTCTGGAAGGCCCAACTACCTCGGGGAAAATGGAATAAACCCAGAGTGAGCCAGGAACCAAAAATCTGATTATCAATTTCCTTTTTTTTTTTCTTTTTTTCTTTTTTTTTTTATATATATATATATATTTTACAAAAGATTATTTATATCATATTATTACCTTCAGTAGACACAGTAGATTGTTGTACTATTACATGAGTCAATGCTGCACTATCGTTCGCTACATAGTTGTGTTCATCCATCATTATTAAAAAAAAATTGAAAAGTTGTTAGTCACTGTTACAATAGTTAAATGAAATAAAGGTGAGATGAAAACATAATATTTAGCATTTATTTCTCTTAAGTAGATTCCTAGAAGTCAAACCTTATCTAGCTAAATTTTTGGATTTTAGTATTGGGTTTTAACATCTTTTTTTTTTTCTTATCTATATTATGTATTTACCTATAAAACATGTATGATACAAAATGAAACTTAGGTTGAAAATATATATATATATATATTAAAACCCATATACTAAAAAAGTATTTAACCCATGTGATTCAATGGATTGACGTGGTTGTGTTCATTGATCATTATTATTTTTTTTTAAAAAAAAAGAGTTAATGGGCACACTGCTACATCAGCCTAGTAAAATAAAAGTGAGATGATAATATAATATGTAGCATTTCTTTCTCCAAACTAGATTACTGGAAGTCAATCCATATCTAGCTAATTAATATAATATATATGGTTTATTTTGTTCTCAAATCGCCAAACTATGAGGCAGCCGTTGAAAGTTTCAATCTTTCGTAGACCTTGCAGAAGAGAGTTTAACTAAGAATGGAACTGAAAACGAATCTTGTTGTTGAAACACAAGCTCTTTTGAACAAATTTTAATATTGTTTTGTTTTTTCTAAGTGCCCATATATATAACATTGCGTTTGATAGGTTTGTCCATTATCCATCACCAATTATAAAATTACCTACTAACAATTATTAAAACTCCAGAGTTTGTGAGAATGGCAACGTATACTATATAGTACATTTTTCTAGGCCCTACATACAGAAAAAAACAACCTAGAATAAAGTAATAGAAGATTCCGGTACACATACAGAGACAGCACGCTAGGTTCATGCACACAGGTAGCACTGCTTTTCCAATTAATTATTTCTTAATTTCCTAAGTTGTTCGTGTTTGATTGTTGATATCTTTTTTAAAATATAAATTAAACATGACAAGCTTTTTCCTATTAAAATCATCAAGGCTTTACACATTTCCAAGTACGATGAACTAATTAATCCGTTCCTTCTCACTCTGAGGCACGATAAAAATAAATTAAAAAAATATATAAATATTTATATATCGTCTCACAAAATGATTGAAATAGGTTGCGCAAGTCTCACGTCTGAATTAAGTGGGACAGCTTGACAATATATAGCCAACTCATGTTTAGGATTTAATTAAACACATGCCCTTTTCAAATTCAAAGTCTTGCTTTCTCCAAAATTACGTTAGTGGTTTGTGGGTTTATGATTATCCACTCATGGATCACCACATGGCCCTTCTTTGGTTATTATAGGATGTTACTCCTACGTACCTACGTGAAAAAAAAATAATAAAAAATAAATAAAAGCTGAAAATAGGAGTGTTGCTTTATTGGTGAGGACAATGGAAAAAAAAAGTTACCTGTTTTGTGAAGAAGCAAAAGCGAGCGCGGAAATAGCGGAACCCAACAGTGCCAAGAGATGTCTTTAATGATTATGGTTTATCCCCCTGTGCGCTGTAAACATGGACATTCCCTGCCTAAAAGGAATCCGTTTAGGGATCAGTTAACTAATCCTATATTTTTGCGTGCCTTAATTTGGATAATACATATTATTAATTTTTATTTTATTTATTCTAAAGACGCGCACTAATTAAATTATATATATATATATATCGTGCATTGAAAATGAGACACGTGTCAGTGTCTCCGCGGAATCCGCACGTATCACGTGATTAAAAATGTCTGCCTACCACTTCGTCACCCTCCCGAATCACGTGGCCAACTCACGTCGTGATGTTGGTGGCCCCCACCAGTAGTAACCCATCTCCTTTCTTTGGGTGATTTTTTTTTGTTTTCTGGTGCGCGGTTGGTTGGTATTCTTCACTTAAATTTCATCAATTCGACCATTTTGAAAGGGATAGATGGCGATGTGACAATACATTATCAATTTTGTATTTATCGCTTTTCACTTTTATTTTCTAAACAAACTACCTTCTGCTTCTCCTTGTGAATTATATATATATTATTCATCTCTCTTAAAATATTCTGTCTTACACATTTTAATTTTCTTTGAAAAATTATACTTCTTTATATGCTTTATTTAAGTTCTAATTAAAGAGGATGGTTTTTTGTTTTTTTTTATTATTATTATTTATTAGTCCACAACCTACAATAAAAGAATTATTTTCATTTTTGAATTGGAAAATGCATGCATTTTTGTCAAATAATTTTTAAAAATAAATGTAATAGAATAGCTTAAGAAGGATGCTATTGCTAACCCAATTGTCAAATGAACTTTTTTCTTTTTTCTTTAAAAAAAAAAAAAAAAAAGTAGATGAGAGAGAAGCCTTCAGTTGGGAGGTGGTGGCCATGTGATACGCAAACGTCTATGGCATAATGACGTGACGGGACCCCCTTCCCATGAGTGAGAGAG
>NC_081546.1:14977976-15036735 GCF_901000735.1 Corylus avellana | reverse complement strand
TTAAAACACCATAACTACCAAAAAACATTAGAAAATAACAAAGCTAAGGATTTAACAAATACAAGTTAAGTGGCCCAAATATGCAATGTTTGGCACTCATCAAATACTCCCAAACTTATATTTTGCTATTCCCTTAACAAAACAAAATAAAAAACATAACAGAAAATGAAACATAAATCCACTGTCGTGGGAGAGACGGTTGTATTTAGCATATGCAACAACCCTTTTAAATCCTAGGCATCCCTAGAGGACGAGTGAAGTCTCGTAAGGGTTTAACAGCAATGATACCCACAAACATTTTTAAGCACTATGTCATTGGCAAACACAAATATACACACAAACACATGGTTCTCACATCATGAGCAGGTTTAACAAAGTACACACCACAATCACATCATCAAGTCAACCACAGATCATTCCACTCAAAGATGAAAATTTGAGACAACACATGTTCCAATAAGTGCAATGTGAAACTAACATACAATCATGAGGCTTCAATTTTTCTTTCAAAGTTTGGTGTACCTCAAAATCCATAGGAATTCACACAAATGAAAACACCCAAGGCTTAAATCAATATATGCATTTTTGTGTAGGCTGTGCAGTAGATGTAAAAAATGGTTTTTGGGCACTAGATGTAAAAAATCCCTAAAGGCTTAATTACTCAAGTCAACAAGGCTACGAAGCCGACCTAACTATATAGTTCACCAAATTGAATTTCTAATCTTTTTACGCGAACACTCAATGCCTAGTGAGGCAGAGGTCTGGTTACTTAATGAGACGCTCAAATTGATTTTTATTCATTTATTTATTTGTTTATTTTTATAATTTTCAAGCCAAGGTTTCATCACAGTTTATCCTACAAATTGCAAGGCACACCCTAATCAATCCAAATCTCATACCTTATACACTTTATGCTAGCGTGCTTGTGATCCAACTGAGACATGTGAAATCTCTCTAATCCACCAAATGAGTCAAAGGACTTAGATTTCTAATGATATACAGTGTTCAAAAAGTTAAACACACCAATGACATGCAAACCACAGTTATGATGTAGCTCATGCGCAATCAACAACATAGCACAACTTTTTTCTTTATTATTATTGTTATTATTTTTTTGAAAAGCAACAACAAAAATAAACAAAACAACCGAAATAACAATGAAAAAGATAGAAATGTCTACCCCACCCCCAAACTTAAAATGACACATTGTCCCCAATGTATCCAGAAATACACTGCTGAAAAGGCAGCTTAAGGCGGGTGTAACATAGGAGAATGCTCCTCCAAACTTGAATAGTAGACATTTGACCTGAAAAACCCCACAAAAACAAAAACAAAAGAAACAAGCAAGATCAAACGACAAGGAATGCAAAGAATGAGGGTTGCCTCCCACAAGCGCTAAGTTTAAAGTCTTCCAGCCAGACTTTCCACAGTAGACGACAATCACTCCGGATACCTAGGATCCTCCAACAATGTCGTCTCAATTTCCGGACTCTTCAATTCCAAGAATGGTTTCAGCCTTTGTCCATTCACCTTGAAAGTGCTACCATTCTTCAGATCCTTACGATGGCCCCATGAGTAGAAACTGACCGAATGATGAATGGGCCTGTCCATCTAGATTTCGGCTTGCCTGGGAAAACATGTAACCATGAATTGTAAAGAAGTACTTTCTGACCAGGCTCGAAAGATAGTTTCAAAATGCTCTGGTGATGAGCTTTCTTCATCTGTGCCTTGTACGACCTTGCACGGTCATATGCATCATTCCTCAACTCCTCTAGCGCATTGAGTTGGAGCTTCCTTTCTGAGCCAGCCTTTGTAAGATTGAAGTTCAGCTGCTTGATGGCCCAATATGCTCTATTCTCCAACTCCCCAGGAAAGTGACATGCTTTGCCGTACACAAGACGATATGGAGATATGCCAATCGGGGTCTTGAATGTTGTATGGTAAGCCCACAGTGCATCGTTCAATCGCAGAGACCAATCCTTTCTTGTAGGATAGACAGTTTTATCCAAAATTCTCTTAATCTCGCAATTTGAAATCTCCACTTGTCCACTCGTCTGTGGATGATAAGGGGTGGCAACCTTATGCGTGATGAAATACTTCTTCATCAGCTGCATAAAAATCATGTCGAAAAAATGCCTGCCCCCAATCACTTATGATTGCTCGAGGCGTACCAAAACGGGCAAAGATAGTGTCCTTTAAAAACTGGACCAGAACTCTATGGCCATTGGTCTTGCATGCAATAGCCTCCACCCATTTGGACACGTAGTCCACATCAACGAGGATATAGAGAAAGCCAAAGGAGTTTGGGAAAGGTCCCATGAAATCAATGCCCATAGATCAAAAATGTCCACAACCAATATAGGATTGAGGGGCATCATATTCCTCCTAAAGATACTCCCTAGCTTCTGGCAATGCTCACATGCGACACAATATGCATGAGAGTCACAGAAAAGGCTAGGCCAATAAAATCTACACAGCAAAATCTTTCCAGCGGTCTTCTTAACACTGAAATGGCCTTCACAGGCTTGATCATGACAAAAGGAGAAGACATTGGATTGGTCATGCTCAGGAATACAACTCCAAATGATCTGATCGAGACAATACTTGAACAGATAAGAATCGTTCTAGAAGAAGTACTTCACCATGGCCATAAATTTGGCTTCTCTTGCCGACCCCAATGTAAAGCCATTTGGCCGGTGATTGTTGTGCAAATATCTGCATAAATTAATAGGCAAATAATTGTATGTTTAACTCACAAGTGCACAAGGTCAAAGCAGTAGCATAGAGTGCAAGTACGAGATCATTCCCACGAGGATTGCTAAATTTTGCTTAAAATAAATTCTGTAAGTAAAACAAAACAAAGACTGACTTTGAGTTGATAATAATAAAAGGTAGGGCTTTGATATCCACCACTAATCATACTTAAATAATATAACAATATGCCAATGATCCAATCATATTATGAATACTTAATGTTTGCTAACTTCAGGGCATGGGTGTCTACTCCTTAAGCTATTGATTTCCCTAAGCAACAAATTAGGCATGGGTGTCTACTCTAATTCTTTTCTTTTCTTAAAGGATTTAGCATGGGTGTCTACTAATTTGTTCTTTAAGAAAGCATAAATCTGTGAAAATCGAAAAACACATGAGGCCTAGGGCATGGGTGTCTACTCCCAGTTCCTCATGTTGATTAAACCAAGAATCCGGTGTGGATTCCTTTTGTTACTCATATTAAACCCAGGACTCGATCATCCAAATTTATTTAATTAACTAATCCATACTACATGCATATGTTGATCAAACAAACACATATGAGGAATTCAATAAAACATGAATTAATCAAGTTAAGCATCACAATATGATTCTCACAAAAGCGCCAATATTGAAATCTTAAATAAACATAATTAGGGCTTCAATCTAGCCCTACTAAGTAGTTTAGTTACACATGAGTTTAATATTAAACATCTTCATAAAATAAAATAGAAAGAAAAAGAATAAACCCGAAACTTGAACTTGAAGAGATCAAGTTCTTCTCCTTGGAAAATTGTGTGTCTATTCTAAAGGTTTAAGCGTCTATTTATAGGCCTTAGGAACACTCTAGAAACCCTAAAAATCGTTGGGTTTGTGTCATAGTTCGCACAAGGCTTCAAAACCTTAAAAGAAAACACTTTCCAGAATAAGGCTGAGGCTGACTTGCTCCTCACACACGGGTGTGCTCGATCGCATCCTGTGTGCGATCGACCGCAGGACTGCGATCGATCTTCTGTGTTGGGTGCTCGATCGGAAATGCGATCGAGGCTGCTTCTTGTGCGCACGAGTGCACGCCTTACACTCGTCTGGTCCTTGCTTGTAGTGCAGTCGATCGCAGTGGTGCTACGATCGATCGCACTACCAGAGCCTCTAGCTTTTCCCAAAATTCCTCTTTAAGTCCAATATTTCCAGATTTGCTTCCTTTTCTTCCAAAAACCAATAAAACCAGGAAAATACAAAAATGAAATAAAATTGTACAAACTAACAAAAATAAGGAATTATCACATATAAGTTAGGGGCTAAAATATGAATATTTTGGCGCTTAATACCCCCAAACTTACATATTGTTGGTCCCTTAGCAATACGAAACTAAAAACTAAATGGAAAAACGGAAAATAAAAAGATAAATCCATCTTTCGTGGGCTGTACGATTGCATTTAGCATATGCAACAAGCCTTTTAAACCCCTAGGAATTTCCTAGAGGAAGAGTGAAGTCTCGTGAGGGTTTTTCAGAAATGTTACCCACAAACAATATGCACAAATTCATGTTATCCGAAATTAAGGTATTATTCAAGATCATGATTTTCATTCATTAGCAAGCTTAAAAAGATAAACTCCATTTTCATAATGAATTGAAATTTTAAAGTTTAATTACTTACAAAAGGCATGCTAAGGCATTACAAGTTTAAAACAATGTAAAGTGAACTAGCACATAAATATGAAGCTTCCAATTATTTCAAATGTGCAATGTCTTAATATCTCAAAGTTCACTGAAATCCCTATTAGAACGAATAACTTTGGCAAATTTTTTTTTCTCTTTTTCTTCTTGGTCAGTCTGTGTAAATATGGAAAGGGCAGCCCCCATGAGTTGGTGTTCTCAGCTCCCCCTAAATGCACCCCATTCTAGAACTTGTGAATTTGGCTCCAAATAATCGCAGGAATGGAACACCAAGCACCTTTATGAAAGGCGTAAAGTGTTTGTAAGAATAGATCTCGCCTTTGAGTTTTGTGTCCCAGGGGAAACGCATTGCTATACAGAATAGAGTCCACAAGCCAAAGTTGTTGAGGCAGCTTGGCCCTGTTGCCGGCATTATTATGTGTGCCTGCAAACTACCCCTGATACATGTTCGTAATTATTTTCACAACATAGAATCTGGGAGGTTGTGCGGCAAGCTGTGCTTCCTCTGGAGGATGCCCATCATTGCAGTTTAACGCAGTGGCAATGTCGGTTGAAGTCACCTCAATATCTTTGTCGCGAACTGTTGAGGACAGAATACCCAGCTTGGTGCAGTCAAAAGATAGAAGCTCATAGAGCTATGCAATCAATTTCTTGTATGCAGTGGAGGTGACGGGCTTGAACATTTTCTTCAGCCCTTGGCGTTTGAATTCTTCAACCGCCCAGCCAGTAGCTTCAAGGTTTTGGAAGTCTTCTCGAATTGCAAATGTTGTCTCAAGCAGAAGCTCCCTCTCCTCAAAAGTGGGTGGGGAGGAAGTGGCTTGGGTTTCAGAGACCTGAAAGGATGAAGCTCGAGCTTTAGGCATTGTGCAACTTGGTTCAGGAATTTTGTCGAACACTTGGTGTGCGGTATCACGAGCTAGACTACAAAGCCACAGCAAAAATGGCCCAACCCGCTGCAAAACAGAGAAAACCAACCACAGAAACAACCCATGTGGGGAAAAACATCAACAGATTGCTTTACCAACAAAAAAATTTGGGAAAAATGAGTTGTGAGTGTTGTGTGGCAGTGAGTGGCAGTTGGAGGGTGAACGGCGACGTGGAGGTGCGGTGGTGGTGAGAGAATGTCAGTGGAGGTGAGTTGGTAGTGTGCAATGTTGGCTGAATAAGGGGAGGGAACTGGTGGTTCACGGCGCAGGAGGGAAGAAAAATGACCTAAAATAGGTCACGTGACCCTCTGCCCGAGTGCGCTCGATTGCACTCGTGCAAAGGTGTGTGTGTGGTGGTGATGTGCTTGATCGCACGCAAGGTGCGCTCGGTCGCACCAATAGAATGTCAATTTTTTTTTTCTTTTTTTTTTTGGTAAAGAATTGCAAAATGAACAACATTGTATGGAAGTAAAGAAAAACAGACACCAAATATAAATAAGAATACTAAAATTACTACAGAAAATAACAAAAAGATAAAAATTGACATATTGTAAAAGAAACCAAAGGATAGAGATTTGTAGCGCACTCAGTGGCCTCAATACCACTAATCTGAACAGATGCACTTGAGCTCCTGAACTGCTCAAATGCTTTCAATAGTAGCGTCAGTGCCACTGTTTTGGGGAGATGCACTTGAATTCCATTGATTGTGGCTCAAGTGCTATTGGTGGTGCTACATATTGGACAGACAAGAGTGCCAAATCTTGTGATGTCAAATCTTGATCTCTTGGTGTAAAGTTCATTTCAAGGTATGGCTTTACTCTGTGTCCATTCACCTTGAATGTCTGATTCTTCTGTAGACAATGAACCTCCAAAGCTCCATGGGGGAATACTTGGGTGATAATATAAGGACCAAACCATCTAGACTTAAGCTTACCAGGGAAGAGTCTTAATCTTGAATTGTAGATCAATACCTTCTGTCCCACATGAAACTCCTTCCTGACCAGTGTCTTATCATGATATACCTTGGTTCTTTCCTTATAGAGCTTGGCATTCTCATATGCATCACACCTTAATTCCTCTAATTCATTTAGTTGCAGCTTCCTCTTGTCACCAGCTTGTTTCATGTCAAAGTTGAACTTCTTGATGGCCCAATACGCTTTGTGCTCCAACTCCACTAGTAGATGACATGCTTTCCCAAAGACCAACCGATATGGGGGCATACCGATAGGCGTTTTGTATGCAGTCCTATAAGCCCATACTGCATCATTCAAGTGCAGAGACCAATCCTTCTTGCTAGGATTCACTGTCCTTTCTAGGATGCTTTTGATCTCTCTGTTGCTTATCTCCACTTGACCACTGGATCTCTCTGTTGCTTATTTCCTATGAAAACGTCATAACCACTTTGTGATCATTAGTCTTTGAGGGGACGGCCTCGACCCATTTAGACACATAATCCACACCCACAACAATATATAAATAACCATATGAGTTAGGAAATGGACCCATGAAGTCAATACCCCATACATCGAAGAGCTCGACCACTTGAATATTTTGCAATAGCATCTTCTTTCTAGATGAGATGTTACCTATCCTTTGGCATCTATCACAAGAGCTGCAAGTCAAAAAGGCATCCTTAAACACAATAGGCCAATAAAAACCAGATTGTAATATCTTAAGAGCTGTTCTCTTGGCCCCAAAGTGTCCTCCACAAGCAAATTGATGGTAATGCTGCAATATGCTCAAGTGCTCTTCCTTTGAAACACACCTTCTAATGATTCGATAAGGGCAGAATTGAAACAGATATCCCAATGGTAATGTCTAGATATAGACATCAACCTCTTTCTTTCTTGACTAGACATACCTGGAGGAAAAACCTTGGCAGTTATATAATTGACAATATCTGCATACCATGGAAGTTGGACGTCAACTGCAAACAACTGCTCATCTAGGAAATTTTCGTTCAATGGAAGTTCCTCTCCTTCTTCTTCATGAAGTAGCCGAGATAGGTGATCTGCCATCACATTCTCACTATCCTTCTTGTCTCTAATCTCAAGGTCAAATTATTGCAGTAATAGTACCCGTTTGATCAATCTAGGCTTTGCATCTTTCTTGGCAAACAAATATCTCAAAGCAGCATGGTCAATGAATACTATAACGTTAGAACCAGTCAGGTATGATCTAAACTTCTCCAAAGCAAATATGACAGGTAATAATTCTTTCTCAATAATAGAATAATTTAGCTGAGCATCATTCAATGTTCTAGAAGCATAATAAATAGCATGAGCTACCTTATTGATTCTTTGACCTAGAACAACTCCTAAGGCAAAGTCGCTGGCATTGCACATGAGCTCAAATGGAAGGCTCCAATTAGGTGCCATCATTATTGGTGCAGATGTGAGCAGCTTTTTCAATGTGTTAAAAGCAGTCATGCATTCTTTAGTCCATTAAAACTTGGCATCCTTGGCTAGCAATGTACAGAGGAGTTTAGAGATCTTGGAGAAATCCTTAATGAATCTTCTATAAAACCCGGCATGTCCAAGAAAACTTCTTGCACCCTTTGCTGTCGTAGGAGGAGGGAGTTTGAAGATGATGTCAATCTTGGCCTTATCCACCTCAACACCCTTACCGGAAATAGAATGACCCAACACAATGCCTTGTTGAACCATGAAGTGGCATTTTTCTCAGTTGAGCACTAAGTTGCATTCTTCACATCTCTTGAGGACACTCTTCAGATGATTGAGTTATTCATCAAAATTAGAACAAAAAAGACTAAAATCATCCATAAATACCTCAATGAATTTTTCCACCATATTTGAGAAAATGCTCATCATGCATCTTTGAAAGGTGGCTGGTGCATTGCATAATCCAAATGGCATCCTTCTGTAGGCGAATGTGCCAAAAGGACATGTGAATGTGGTCTTCTCTTGGTCCTTTGGTTCTATTGCAATCTAGTTGTAACCACTGTACCCATCCAAGTAGCAGTAATATATATGGCCAGCCAACCTCTCTAGCATCTGATCAATGAATGGTAAGGAAAAATGATCTTTTCTAGTCACCTTGTTCAGCCTTCGGTAATCGATGCATACCCTCCAACCAATGATTATTCTTGTAGGTATCAGCTCATCATCTTCATTCTTCACCACTGTGATCCCACTCTTCTTTGAAACAACTTGAACTGGACTTATCCATTTACTGTCTGAGATGGGGTAGATAATGCCAACATCCAACAGTTTCAATATCTCCTCCATGACTACCTCCTTCATGTGTGGGTTGAGTCTTCTTTGTGCATCCATGGTTGGCTGTGCTTCATCTTCAAGGAAGATTTGATGCATGCGTTTGGCTGGACTTATCCCCTTGATGTCAGCATTGGACAATCCTAAAGCTGTTTTATGCTCTCTAAGAATTTTCAACAGCTTGTTCCCCAAAACTTAGATTGGCAGCAATTATCACAAGTAATGTCTGGTTCTCTCCCAAATAAGCATATGTCAGATGCTTTGGCAACTGCCTTAATTTCAAATTTGGTGCCTAGACAATAGGAGAGACAAGAGTAGTATTAGTAGGCACAAGAGTCTCTAAGGGAGGGGTGTACTTACTTGGATGCTTTGGAGAGGCCTCAAGATGGTGCACGGTTTCAATGGTGTCATCAGTAACATCTTTAGATTTTGGCTCAATGTCCTACCTTGTGAAACTATGGGTGAGGGTTGATAAGTGCCAAATATTGCATATTTGGACCCCTTTATTTACATTAGTTAATCCTTTAGCTGTGTCGTTATTTAATATTTTGTGTTAGTTTTGTGTTTTTAGTGTTTTGTAGGTCATTGAAGAAAAACTGCAGCTTTAAAGGGAAAAATGCGAAGTTTGGAAGAAAGCATACTTTGAGAAGACCTAGATTGTGTGGTTAAGTCTAACCAAATCTAAGGAAAGGTTAAATCAGATTAAAGTTCAGATTGGATAAGATTTCGGATCGGATTCAAATTCAGATTCTGCACACGTCTTAGTATTTTGACCATAACTCTCCGCTCAAATATCGGATTGAATTGATTCAAACGGCATTGGAAAGCTAGCTCAAAATACTACAATTTGTTGTGAAATAGGATTTTCGTAATTCGTACATTTACTATGTCAAAATCGCCCCGAAATTAAAGGACACAAATCTGGACGAATCCTATTCCGATTTCAGACTTCTATTTTGACTGGGAGACAGACCTCCGAATTATCTAAGTTTACTTGGGCTTCTAGGACTTCCCTAAGCTTATAAATAGACTTCTTTGCATTCAAGAAAAGATACACAATCCCAGAGAGCAAAATTCTTTTGTTTAGTTTTTCTTTAGGTTTAGGTTTAGGTTTAGATTTTATTTTTATGTGGAGCTAAATTCCCAACTAAGGTTGGGGATGAAGCCTCACCGATGAAGAACATCAATAATTTTATGTAAGTTTTTATTATTTTGATTTTATTGGGTTTTATATTTCAATTGTTTTACTTCTAATCAATTGTATGGAGTGATTCTTGGATATCTCTTGTGATTCAAGGATACATTTGATGATTTGAGATAATTTCATATGATTGATTGCTTGGCTTTTAACTCATAAAAATTGGATATCCTTTGTGATTTGTTCTACGGATACATCTGGTGTTTCAATTTAATTTGGATTCCTTTTGTGATTTGGTCAATGAATGGATACATGGGATGGTTTTGATTAATTCTTTGAAGTATAGTAAAACATATCTATGATTTAATTTGTGAGAACTTCGGATTAATATTGATGAACATAAAGTATGTTGTTATGATTTGGTGAGTGTGAATTCCCAAACCTTAGTACCTTTATCCTTAGATTTACTTATTTTATTTAGTTTATGTTTATCCTTTAATTTTCAAAACTCAAAAATCAAAACCCTTTTGGAACTAGATTAGGATTTAATTAGTTTAGATATAAATTGCTCTTTCAAAAATACAATTCTCTGTGGGATCGACCTCGCACTTGCAATCCATTAAACTACAATCGATTCGTGCACTTGCGAGTTAAATAAATTTGCACAACAAGGGTGGCCTCCAATGGATCATTGTGATGGACCTGAAATACTTTATCAACAACACCATGAATCATACAGACATTAAAGCATTCCATATCATTTTGAGGTAATTCCAATGCATCAAATATTCTAAATTCTACCTTCGCACCATTTAACTTCATATTTACAGTACCCTTTTTCAAACAAATTTTTGTATCAGCAGTTTTCATAAAGGGTCTTCCTAAGATGATGTGTAAGGGCAATGACATAGGAGATTCTTCCATATCTGTTGTGCAAATTTATTTAACTCGCAAGTGCACGAATCGATTGTAGTTTAATGGATTGCAAGTGCGAGGTCGAACCCACAAGGAATTGTGTTTTTGAAAGAGCAATTTATATCTAAACAAATTAAATCCTAACATAGTTCCAAAAAGGTTTTGAATTTTGATTTTTGAAATTAAAAGACAAACATAAACTAATTAAAATAAACTAAGACTAATTAAAATAAACTAAGAGATAAAATACTAAGGTTTGGAATTCACACTCACCAAATCATAACAACATACTTCTATGTTTATCAATATTAATCTGAAGTTCTCACAATTTAAATCTTAGATATGTTTTACTATGCTTCAAACAATTAATCAAAACCATCACATGTATCCATTCATTGCACAAGTCACAAAAGGAATCCAATATCAATTAAATCATCAGATGTATCCGTAAATCACAAAAGATATCAAATCTTAATTGAAACACCAAATGTATCCTCAGAACAAATCACAGGAGATATCCAATTATTTAGGCAAATAAAATCAAGCAATCAATTTTGTGAAATTATCTTAAATTATCAAGTGTATCATTGAATCACAAAAGATATCCAAAAATCACTCCACACATTGAAAAGAAGTAAAAAAATTGAAATATTAAACCCAATAAAATCAGATAAATAAAGACTTACATGAAAGTATTGATGTTCTTCATCGGTGATGCTTCATCCCCAACCTTAGTTGGGAATTTAGCTACACATAAAAATAAAACCTAAATCTAAAGAAAACCTAAACTAAAAGGAGAAAAACTGTAGAATTTTGCTTTTTGGACTTCTATATCTTTTCTTGAATGCAAAGAAGTCTATTTATAGGCCTAAGGAAGTCCTAGAAGCGCAAGTAAACCTAGATAATTCGGAGGTCTGTCTCCCAATCAAAATAGAGGTCTGAAATCGGAATAGGATTCGTCCAGATTTGTGTTCTTATATTACGAGGCTATTTTGGCATAGTAACCGTTCGAATTAGGAAAATCTTATTTCCTAACTAATTATAGTATTTTGAGTTAGCTTTCCAATGCCATTTGAATCACTTCAATCTGATGTTTGAATAGAAAGTTATGGTCAAAATACTGAGATGTGTGCAGAATCTTAATTTGAATCCAATTCGAAATTTTATCCAATTTGAACTTTAATCCAATATGATCTTTAATCCGTTTTAACCTTTTCTTGGATTTGGTTAGACTTAACCACATAATCTAGGTCTTCTCAAAGTATGCTTTCTTCCAAACTTTGCATTTTTCCCTTTAAAGCTGTAGTTTTTCTTTAATGACCTACAAAACATTAAAAACACAAAACTAACACAAAATATTAAGTAACGACATAGCTAAAGGATTAACTAATATAAATAAAGGGGTCCAAATATGCAATATTTGACACTTATCAATATCGAATACAGTAAAATTAGCAGGTAAAATAAATTCACCTACCTTTACCAAGACATCCTCAAGTACACCTCGTGGTCGTTTGATGCTTCTGTCTGCCAATTGCAAGGTAATAGAAGTTGATTGAAGCTCCCCTAAACCTAATGTCTCAGATATAGTGTATGGCAGCAAATTGACCCTTGCTCGTAGATCCAACAATGCATGCTCAAAAAGATGGTTTCCTATCCTACAAGGGATTGTAAAACTTCGTGGATCTTTTAACTTTGTTGGTAGTTTTCTTAACAACACCGCACTTACCTCCTCTATTAAAGCCACTATTTCATGCTCTTGAAACTTCCTTTTATGAGTGCAACAATCCTTTAAAAAGTTGGCATATGAGAGAATTTGTTTAATTGCATCTAATAAAGGAATGTTAATCTCAACTTTTCTCAAGGTCTCAAAAATGTCAAGAAGTTGTTTTTCTTTCTTTGGCGTTACTAACTTTTGAGGGAAGGGTGGTGCATTCACCTTCTCTATTTTACTTACCTCGGATGTTGGAGCTGTCTCTTCTCTTCCTATGATCTTGCCATTTCTGAGAGTTGTGACAGCTTTCAATTGCTGGTGACCTCCTGGATTAGGTATTGTTTGGGATGGAAATTCACCCTGCTCTCTTTCACTCAGCTCCTTAGCCATTTGCCCCCTTTGTACTTCCAGTCTTTGAATAGTTTGCTAATTCTTTGCATTAGCTTGTTGTTGCGCAATCACAAATTGTTGTACAAGACTTTCCAAGTCATTCTTCTTCAGCTCTTGAACTGGTTGGACTGCTTGTTGGGGAGTCCTCTGCTGCCCTTGAGGGTTTAGAGCATTTCGATTGTTACTCCATGAGAAATTGGGGTGGTTGCGCCACCCTGGATTGTAGGTGTTGGAGTATGGATTATTCTTGGGAGGATAATTATTTTGTCCCACATAGTTCGCTTGCTCTTGATCTGCAAATGGATACAAAGGACAAGTCTTAGTGGTGTGATCAAAATGAGAACGTATGGCACATACCTGGAGTTCTGCATCTTGTTGACTAGGTGAGATGTTCTGATCAGTCATGGGTTTGACAATCATATCTAGCTTTCTTTCCATAGCAGCCATCTGATTTGGTGATCCACCATTTAGGTTCACTTCATACATGCCTTTACTTTTTACTCCTCGCCTTCCTCCGGAGTAGAATTGTTTGGAGTACTCACTTAGTGTTTCGAAGAGCTGCATGGCTTCCTCACTGCTCTTTTCCATATGTGCACCTCCACAAGCTGAATCAATCATTCCTTTGTTAGTGTCATCTAACCCTTCATAAAAAATTTGTACCTGATCATCTTGAGGGATGTTGTGATGTTGGCACTTCAAAAGCAGCGCATTGAAGTGGTCCCAATCTTTAAAGAAAAGATCTCCATCTCTCTGTTGGAACGTTTGAAGTTCCCTTTTAAGCTGCCTTGTCTTTTGAGCTGGGAAAAACTTCTATAGGAAGTAAGTGGCTAACTCTTCCCAAGTATGAATGGAATCTACAGGCAAGGAATTGTACAACAATTTTGCATTATCTTTCAAAGAAAAAGAAAAGACGACTAACCTGAGTCTCTCCGGAGTTAGGCCCTGTATGTGCTGAAGCTTGCATAGATCAAAGAATTCCTTAAGATGCAAGTTAGGGTCCTCAGTAGCTATGGCCTTGAAGTGAGTCAACGCATTGAGTATTTGTGGGGATATATAGTAATTGCCTTCCACCTCTGGTTGATAAGCAATGCGTGATGGCTGGTTCTGTTCTGCTAGGCGCTAGATCGCAGGTGCCTTGCGCTCGTGGTCTTCGTCTGTAGTGCGCTCGATCATAGCTCCCCTGCGATCGATCGCATTACCAGAGCCTTCAATATTCGTCAAAATCCCTCTTTAAGTCCGAAACTTCTAAGATTGCTTCCTTTTCTTCCAAGGACCTACAAAAACAAGGAAAACACATAAAAGAACTACAATGGCATAAATTAACCAAAACTAACGGATTAACACATGTAAGTTAAGGGGTAAAATATAAATATTTTGACACTTAACAATGCCCCAATAGTACTGAACGCACTCTACTTTTGGGTTGATCTCTGGATAATACCTGGATGTACGCTACAGCCTTTGGAGTGCTGGGTAAATAGATCGGACAGACACCCCTATAGTACCAAAAGTCCATTACTTTTCAAAGCAGTTGGTGAGCATCTCCAGCTTTCTTCTCTATAAATACTAACCCTACCCTCGCCCTTTTCTCGTTCAAACTCGCCCCCAGGCTCTCAAAAACCCTTTTGTGAGTGTGTTCTTGTGAGATTGTGTGTTTTGTGGAGAAGGAGAGGCATTTTTTTGAAGGTTGCTTATAGGAGGTAACCCTCTGCGCTTAACTTTTCTTTCTAAGTTGTTATGCTCTTTTAATGCTTTCTAGAGTAGCTTAGATGTTAGTTTGAAACTTTAGACATGTTATACCATTGATCTTGCTTAGAGTTGGGCTTAGCATTCCATTATGTTTTCTATTGCATGGAGACCTTATTTGGAGATAGAAGGTCTTAGAAATCTATTTAGATGGGTTTAGAAGCAGTTTGGGAGGATAGGTGGACGTTTGGAACAAACACGGTTCTACCTTAAACTTTTTGGGCGGATGGACGGCCTCGAGCCCAAACGTACGGTCAGAAGCATTTTCGGGGAAACGACGTTTTGACTGTTATGCAAATATCTACCTAAATTAATAAGTAAATAATTGTACGTTTTACGTGCAAGTGCATAAGGTCAACATAGTAGTATATGGTGCAAGTACGGGATCATTCCCACGAGGATTGCTAAATTTTGTTTAAAATAAATTCCATAAGTAAAACAAAACAAAGATTGATTTTGAGTTGATAATAATAAAAGATAGGTCTGTGATATCCACCACTAATTGTATTTAGATAATATAACAATATGCCAATGCTTTGATCATGTTATGTATACTTAATGTTTGTCAACCTAAGGGTATGGGTGTCTACTCCTTAAGCTATTGATTTTTCTAAGCAACGAATTAGGCATGGGTGTCTACTCTAATTCTTTTCTTTCTTAAAGGATTTATTGTTCCTCCATGTATTGTTCCTCCATGCATTCTTGGTATTGTTGAGGCCAATTGATGGGAGATGCACTCAACTCTTTGGCCAATTGTCCCATTTGTACTTCTAGCCTTTGAATAGCTTGATCGATCCTTGTATTGATTTGTTTTTGATCAGTCATAAATTGCTGTTGCAAAATCACTAGGGTGCAAAGCATACTCTCCAGGTTATCTAGCCTTGGCTCTTGCTCCTAAGCTGCAGATGAATACAAAGGACAAGTTTCAATAGCACGATCAGAATGAGAACATATGGCACATACCTGGAGTTGGGTGGCTGAATGGGAGAGATCTTCTGAGTAATCATGGAGTTTACAATTATATTTAATGTCTTCTGCATGGCAGCCATCTGATCACAGAACTGCGGATATGATTTATTATGCAGTTCATTAAATTGTGGAGCATGATTTCTAGGAGCTTGAGCTTGCCATGAGAATTTTGACCGTTGGCTCCAGGTTGGGTTGTTGGAATCAAGATAGTTGTCATTCCCTGGTCTAAAGAACGATGTGTTTTTATGCCCATTAATTTTGTTAGAAATTTGTCTCACTGTAAAACATTTTCTAACATGGTGATAAGGGTCATAACATAATGAACATGGTCCATGGGGTGTCGGAATGCCTCCCCACATGTGTGAAATTAAAAATAAAATAACAAAAAGTTAAAATTAGAAGGAAAAATAAAAACAAAATTAAAAATAAAACTTATGAAGATCCTGACTCAACTGACCCTGCATGAAATAAAAGAAAAAAAAAATCAAATCTATAATTAGTGCAGTAACTGTACTGTTCTATGAATGTGCGATCGATTGCACCGTGAGGTGTGCTCGATCGCCCTGGTTGGGCACTCTAGCGCACCTTCAGAGGCAGAATAAGAACTGCGGAAAAAAACTAGAAAAACAGAAAAAGAAAATAAATAAATTAAATAAATTAATAAATTAAATTAAAAGAAAAAAAATTCCAAACAAAATCAAACAATCCCCGGCAACGGCGCTTAAAACTTGTTGTACTAAATACTAGGGTAAAGTCCAAATAATCCCCTCAAACTACCACCCAATTAACAATGTCTCCCACAAACTTTCAATTGTGACAATGGCTCCCCTAAACTACCGAAACATTGTTAATGTCCTCCCCAAGAATAACAAAAAGATCAAAATGCCCTTATATATTTCTTAATAAGACAAAAATACCCTTATAAATTAAAATAATAATAATAATAAAAAAAATTAAATTTTTAAAAAACAAAAAATTTTAATTTCAAAAGAACATTTTTTTTAAAAAAAATTAGTTTTTAAACTAAATTTTTTAAATTTTTTATTAGAATATTTAAAAAAAAATGAATTTTTTTTTTAAAAAAAAAACTGAAATTTTATTTTAAAAAATTTAAAAAACAAAATAAAAAACGAAATTTTTATAACAAAAAAAATTGAAAATTTTTAATTTTTTTTTTATAAAAAGGATTTTTTTTTTTAAATTAATTAATTTTCTACCATTTGGATTTTTTTTATAATTAGTTTTAGGTTTTTTTCTAGAAGTTTTATTATTTTTTGTTTTTATTTTAGTGAGGGTAGTTTCGTCATTGGGGGGAACATTTACAATTTTTTGTAGTTTTAGAGGGACATTGTCACAATTGAAAGTTTTTGGGGGGGGGGACATTGTAAATTTGGTGGTAGTTTGAGGGGGTTATATGGACTTTTCCCTAAATACTATCTAAATTAATAGATAATATTTAGTATGTTTTACTCGTAAATGCACAAAATCAAACGATAGTATAGTGCAACAAGTATGAAATTGGTCCCACGAGGATTGTTGAATTTGTTTTAGAATTGATAAAAGTATCAATTTGTCACTAAATTGATATTGTGAAAAAGAAATAAAAAGATATAAAGATAAATGAAAAGCTAAAGGTATGGCTTTGATATCCACCACTAATCATACTTCGATAATATAACAATATGCCAATAATCCAATCATATTGTAAATACTTAATATTTGCCAACCTAAGGGTATGGATGTCTACTCCTTAAGCTATTGATTTTCCTAAGCAACGAATTAGGTATGGGTGCTTAAAGGATTTAACATGGGTGTCTACTAAGTTGTTCCTTAAGAAAACATAAATCTGTGAAAATGGACAAACACATGAGGCCTAGGGCATGGTGTCTATTCCCGGTTCCCTATGTTGATTAACCCAAGAACCCGGTGTGGATTTCTTTTGTTACTCTTATTAAACCCAGGACTCGATCATCCAAAGTGATTTAATTAACTAATCTATACCACATGCATATGTTGATCAGACAAACACAATAAGGAATTCAAGAAAACAGGAATTAATCAAGCTAAGCAACACAATATGAATATCATAAAGGCACCAATATTAAAATATTAAATAAGCATAATTAGGGCTTCAATCTAACCCTGCTAAAGAGTTAGTTACACATAATAAAAATAAAACTAAAAAGAAAATGGAAAGAAAGAACCGAAAACTGCTCATAGAAGTAGCCTCCAAATTCCTTCCCCAAAGTTGTGTCTATTCAAGGATAATTATTCTCAAGGTTTAGAAGTTTATTTATAGGGCTTTAAAAGTCTTTGTTACACTAGTAAACTTAGAAAATTCGTAGGGTTTAGTCCTAATACAAGTGAGACTTGGAAAACCCTAATATGGAAAGAAAAGAAGTCTGGCCGTAGCTCTTTGTTCTCTAGCGCACGGGTGCGATTGATCGTAACCCGTGTGCGCTCGATCTACGGTCGATCCTATGTGTGAGGCGCTCAGTCGCAGATGCGATCGAGGCTGTTGCTTGCGCGCATGAGCGCATGCCTTGCGCTCGTCTGGTCCTCTTACTTGTAGTGCGCTCGATAGCAGGTCTCCTGCGATAAATCGCACTACCTGAAACTCCAGCTTTTCTCAATTTCTCTCTTTGAGCCCAAATATTTCAGATTTACTTCCTTCTCTTCCAAAAGCTTACAAAAGAATGAAAAACACATAAAAGAACTAAAATAACATAAATTAACAACACTTAAGGAATTAACACATATAAGTTTAAGGACTAAAATATGAATATTTTAGCACTGAACAATAATTGTATTCTTGAAAGAGCAATTTTATATCTAAACTAATTAAAATAAACTAAGAGATAAAATACTGAGGTTTGGGAATTCACACTCACCGAATCATAATAACATACTTCCGTGTTTATCAATATTAATCTGAAGTTCTCACAATTAAAATCTTAGATATATTTTACTATGCGTCAAACAATTAATCAAAATCATCACATGTATCCATTCATTCCACAAATTACAAAATAAATCCAATATCAATTAAATCATCAGATATATCCGTAAATCACAAAAGATATCCAATCTTAATTGAAACACCAAATGTATCTGTAGAACAAATCACAAGGGATATCCAATTATTTAGGCAAATAAAATCAAGCAATCAATTATGTGAAATTATGTGAAATTATCAAGTGTATCATTGAATCACAAAAGATATCTAAGAATCACTCCACACATAGAAAAGAAGTAAAACAATTGAAATATTAAACCCAATAAAATCATATAAATAAAGACTTACATAAAAGTATTGATGTTCTTCATTGGTGATACTTCATCCTCAACCCTAGTTGGGAATTAGCTCCACATAAAAGTAAAACCTAAACTAAAAAAAAACTAAACTACAAAGAAAAGCCGTGGATTACATTCTGTCTCCAGACTTGTCTCCCAAAACTAGTCTTTGGAATTTTCTTCTTTTCTTGAATGCAAAGATGTCTATTTATAGGCTTAGGAGAGTCCTAGAAGCCCTATCAAACCTAGATAATTCGGAGGTATGTCTCCCAATCCAAATAAAAGTCTGAAATCAGAATAGGATTCATCCAGATTTGTATCCTTCTATTGAGAGACGATTTTGACATAGTAAACATCCGAATTAGGAAAATCCTATTTCATAATTAATTGTAGTATTTTGAGTTTTCTTTCCAATGCCATTTGAATCATCTCAGTCCGATACTTGAGCTGAAATTTATGATCAAAATACTGAGATGTATGTAGAATCTGAATTTGAATCAAATTCAAAATTTTATCCAATCTGAACTTAAACCAATTTAGTCTTTTCTAGGATTTGGTTAAACTTAATCACATCATCTATATCTACTCAAAGTGTGCTTTCTTCCAAATTTTGCATTTTTCTCTTTTAAACTGTAGTTTTTCTTCAACAACCTATAAAACATTAAAAACTCAAAACTAAAACAAAACATTAGATAACGATACAGCTAAAAAATTAACTAATATAAATTAAGGGGTCTAAATATACAATATTTGGCACTTATCACTTAGTAACCGGGCTTTGGATCAGTAGTCTTTTGTGGGCTAGCCTCAATGGGGCCTCTTTATCTGGCAATGTTCAGTTGAGTGGGTTTATTCCCAAATTTAGGAATATAAAAAGATGCACGTCCATTTGGTGTACATCTCCTTACATCAAATTTGCAAATCAATTATGTGGGTCTCACAAATTCAATAATTATCAGCAGAATATATGTATGCAAAAAAAATTGAAAAAATTGAAAAAAAAAAAAAAAAAAAAGTAATTCTCATATAAAAATGTATTTACTATATAAAATATCTTGACATAATCTGTAAATGTTTTGTAATTTTTGACCCTATATGTAGTGAACCATCCAGCAACCAAGGCGCACACAGCCCAAGTTTGTTGTAAATCTGTAGCCTAAAAAGTGGTAAACTGAAAACCAGGGTAGGGCACAGAAATGCGACTCTTGTGGAACAGACACGGGCACGTGACTTGACAGTGTTCGGTGACTTTGGTGTGCTTAAAAAAAAAAGGAGAGCTATAAAAGTATAGGCTATGTCCTATGTTGCTACTGCCGGACGAAGAAGAGGAGCGTGCGCGCGCGTGTGAGAAAGAGATGTGCAGTTATTTTCAGGCTTTGTTCTCTCACTCACAGGCGCAGAGGGTGGGCCATGGGAGTAGACCCCCCAACTCACGTGCAAAACAACAAAAGTACGTGCGTGATTACATAGACAGTGCTTGCGATGGGCCAGCCAACCAACCAACCAACCAAATTCTATCAGCCCCCCGGCTGGGTCCCTTTCAATGTCTGGAAGGCCCAACTACCTCGGGGAAAATGGAATAAACCCAGAGTGAGCCAGGAACCAAAAATCTGATTATCAATTTCCTTTTTTTTTTTCTTTTTTTCTTTTTTTTTTTATATATATATATATATTTTACAAAAGATTATTTATATCATATTATTACCTTCAGTAGACACAGTAGATTGTTGTACTATTACATGAGTCAATGCTGCACTATCGTTCGCTACATAGTTGTGTTCATCCATCATTATTAAAAAAAAATTGAAAAGTTGTTAGTCACTGTTACAATAGTTAAATGAAATAAAGGTGAGATGAAAACATAATATTTAGCATTTATTTCTCTTAACTAGATTCCTAGAAGTCAAACCTTATCTAGCTAAATTTTTGGATTTTAGTATTGGGTTTTAACATCTTTTTTTTTTTTCTTATCTATATTCTGTATTTACCTATAAAACATGTATTATATATCTATGATACAAAATGAAACTTAGGTTGAAAATATATATATATATATATATATATATTAAAACCCATATACTAAAAAAGTATTTAACCCATGTGATTCAATGGATTGACGTGGTTGTGTTCATTGATCATTATTTAAAAATAAAAATAAAAAGAGTTAATGGGCACACTGCTACATCAGCCTAGTAAAATAAAAGTGAGATGATAATATAATATGTAACATTTCTTTCTCCAAACTAGATTACTGGAAGTCAATCCATATCTAGCTAATTAATATAATATATATGGTTTATTTTGTTCTCAAATCGCCAAACTATGAGGCAGCCGTTGAAAGTTTCAATCTTTCGTAGACCTTGCAGAAGAGAGTTTAACTAAGAATGGAACTGAAAACGAATCTTGTTGTTGAAACACAAGCTCTTTTGAACAAATTTTAATATTGTTTTGTTTTTTCTAAGTGCCCATATATATAACATTGCGTTTGATAGGTTAACGTTTGTCCATTATCCCATCACCAATTATAAAATTACCTACTAACAATTATTAAAACTCCAGAGTTTCTGAGAATGGCAACGTATACTATATAGTACATTTTTCTAGGCCCTACATACAGAAAAAAACAACCTAGAATAAAGTAATAGAAGATTCCAGTACACATACAGAGACAGCACGCTAGGTTCATGCACACAGGTAGCACTGCTTTTCCAATTAATGATTTCTTAATTTCCTAAGTTGTTCGTGTTTGATTGTTGATATCTTTTTTAAAATATAAATTAAACATGACAAGCTTTTTCCTATTAAAATCATCAAGGCTTTACATATTTCCAAGTACGATGAACTAATTAATCCGTTCCTTCTCACTCTGAGGCACGATAAAAATAAATTTAAAAAATATATAAATATTTATATATCGTCTCACAAAATGATTGAAATAGGTTGCGCAAGTCTCACGTCTGAATTAAGTGGGACAGCTTGACAATATATAGCCAACTCATGTTTGGGATTTAATTAAACACATGCCCTTTTCAAATTCAAAGTCTTGCTTTCTCCAAAATTACGTTAGTGGTTTGTGGGTTTATGATTATCCACTCATGGATCACCACATGGCCCTTCTTTGGTTATTATAGGATGTTACTCCTACGTACCTACGTGAAAAAAAAATAATAAAAAATAAATAAAAGCTGAAAATAGGAGTGTTGCTTTATTGGTGAGGACAATGGAAAAAAAAAGTTACCTGTTTTGTGAAGAAGCAAAAGCGAGCGCGGAAATAGCGGAACCCAACAGTGCCAAGAGATGTCTTTAATGATTATGGTTTATCCCCCTGTGCGCTGTAAACATGGACATTCCCTTCCTAAAAGGAATCCGTTTAGGGATCAGTTAACTAATCCTATATTTTTGCGTGCCTTAATTTGGATAATACATATTATTAATTTTTATTTTATTTATTCTAAAGACGCGCACTAATTAAATTATATATATATATATATATATCGTTCATTGAAAATGAGACACGTGTCAGTGTCTCCGCGGAATCCGCACGTATCACGTGATTAAAAATGTCTGCCTACCACTTCGTCACCCTCCCGAATCACGTGGCCAACTCACGTCGTGATGTTGGTGGCCCCCACCAGTAGTAACCCATCTCCTTTCTTTGGGTGATTTTTTTTTGTTTTCTGGTGCGCGGTTGGTTGGTATTCTTCACTTAAATTTCATCAATTCGACCATTTTGAAAGGGATAGATGGCGATGTGACAATACATTATCAATTTTGTATTTATCGCTTTTCACTTTTATTTTCTAAACAAACTACCTTCTGCTTCTCCTTGTGAATTATATATATATTATTCATCTCTCTTAAAATATTCTGTCTTACACATTTTAATTTTCTTTGAAAAATTATACTTCTTTATATGCTTTATTTAAGTTCTAATTAAAGAGGATGGTTTTTTGTTTTTTTTTATTATTATTATTTATTAGTCCACAACCTACAATAAAAGAATTATTTTCATTTTTGAATTGGAAAATGCATGCATTTTTGTCAAATCATTTTTAAAAATAAATGTAATAGAATAGCTTAAGAAGGATGCTATTGCTAACCCAATTGTCAAATGAACTTTTTTCTTTTTTCTTTAAAAAAAAAAAAAAAAAAAAAAAAAAAAAAAAAGTAGATGAGAGAGAAGCCTTCAGTTGGGAGGTGGTGGCCATGTGATACGCAAACGTCTATGGCATAATGACGTGACGGGACCCCCTTCCCATGAGTGAGAGAGAGAGATTGGTTATTAAAATACTTGGCCCGTGGGCGTAGTACGCAGGGCACGTGAGGGGGCAGCACTCACGTGCGCCCATCCCCTACCGTTCATCTGCCACACAGCCTGCCGGCTCGCGTGCGGTGGGGACCCCTCCCTCTTTCCCTACGCTTTCAACTCTTTCCTCTATTCTATGTTCCGTTTAATGTTAACGTCGTTAGTTGTCGTTAACGCTTCGCCGTTTACGGGCGTGCGAGTCCGTTGAATAATGCTGCCAATATGAAATGCCTAAAATCTCCTTGTTATTTTTCGCACATCATCAGTCTCGTGTGTTTAGGTGTCATCCTGGTGGACTTCGGGCGGTTCCCGAAAACTGTACCAACTTCACATCCAAGAGAAATGTTTCGTCAGCTTTCAACTCTTTATCTTCGAATAGGGAAAAAGAAAAAAAAAAAAAAATTCTTTTATCTTCAATTGCAAATTTCTGTTAAAAACTAAAAAGTGTGCATGTAAAATATTTTTACGTCCAACCTCAACCGACCATAACCATTTCATTGTTCGAGGGATTTTCGTACTCTTTAGTCTATATTTAGATTAATATTTTGTTGGGGCCTGATTTTTTGGGACTTAAAAAGGGGGCCCACATTTGCTTGAAGAACGAAATGGGCCCAATACTAAAGGAGGTTTCTCAAGCTATGTCAACGAGCTAGTAAGAGCACTTGTAGTTTCACCAAAATCACTTTTCAGTTATTTTAGTGAAGTAATTTAATTAAAATGACATAAATATCTACTTTTCAGCCTCACTATTTTAACAAAAAAAAAAAAAAAAATAGTAATGTGAACAGTACTCATCAAATTTAAAAATTACTAAACACTCATCTATTGATTAAATAATTCATTTCTCTCTCTTCCTTTTGGTTTTTCGTTTCTCTCTCTTCCTTTAATAGTTAAAAAAAGAGAATAAACAAATCTTTGAAAAAGAATATTTAAATGGAATAGTGAAAATGGATTGTTAAAATAGTGAGGCTGCTGAGGTGCTCTAAAATGTGATTTGTTAAAATAACTAAAAGAGTGTTTTTTGTTATTTTTGTGAGTAAAATTTGGTGAGGCTGCTAAAAATGCTCTAAAAGAGGGGCCTACGTACGTGGACTATTTTCAATAAAAAAATCATTAATATATTGTTGTTGCAAGGCCACAAGGTTGCAGGACGAGCACAATCCCATAGAGTAATATTGAAGAAAGCTTAAGGGATTGATGTTGCACAATCGAAAGGCTATTGAACGACCATAGTTCCGCCAAACAACACAGGCAAAGGCCTACTATGATCCGGGTTGAAAACATGATTTTGGGTCTACAAATACGAAAAGCTACATGATCAAGTTTCCTAAATTTACCTATCTTGACAAAGTGAAAAAGAAAATAGAGTATTCGAGGTAACCTTTACCTCCCAAATCAACTAAATTAGTTGAGCAAAATGCTTAACATGTTGGATTGGATGACCGAAATTGAGGTGTTTTGGGATTGGATTGTGATGATGCTAATGGGTTTTTTTTGGGGGTGTTGATTCTCTGATGAGGATGGACTCTGGCTGATGTTTCGGTTTGTTTTGGTTAGTCATGATGACCAAATCAAATTTAGGTGCTGTTTGTTGATTGTTGGTGGAGTGGGCCCTGGGAAAGGCCCACAAAGAAGTGCCCAACCCGCTAGACCAGACTTGCGGAGAAGAACCCAAAAACCGCACAACCCAGCGCAACCACACTCTTAGCTTGGCCAAACCCGCAGAGTAAGGAGCAAGCATCGTTCCCTCCAAATATGCCATTCAAACAGGTATCTCTCAAAGGCAATCCAGCGTGAGATCCTGCCCAATATGGCAAACACATCTCTAATCTTGCCCCAAGAAAGGAAAATCAAGGGGCCCAGAGATCAAGGAGGCAAGTGCCATCTGTTGTGCTAAATACTACCTAAATTAATAGATAATAATTGGTATGTTTTAACTCGCAAGTGCACAAGATCAAAATAGTAATATAGTGCAACAAGTACGAGATCGTTCCCACGGAGATTGTTGATTTCGCTTAGAATTGATTAAAATATCATCAACTTTGTCACTAAATTGATATTGATATATTGAGAAGAAATAAAGATAAATGAAAAGGTATGGCTTTGATATCCACCACTAATCATGCTCAAATAGTATAACAATATGTCAATACTCTAATCGTATTATGAATACTTAAAGTTTGCCAACCTAAGGGTATGGGTGTGTACTCCTTAAGCTATTGATTTCCCTAAGCAACGAATTAGGCATGGATATCTACTCTAATTCTTTTATTTCTTAAAGAATTTAGCATGAATGTCTACTTAGTTGTTCTTTATGAAAACATAAATCTGTGAAAATCGATAAACACATGAAGCCTAGGGCATTGGTGTCTACTCCCAGTTTCCCATGTTGATTAACCCAAGAACCCGTGGTGAGGTTCTTTTGTTACTCTATTATGCCCAGGACTCGATCATCCAAATTGACTTAAATAACTAATCCATACACATGCATAGAATGGCCAATCACGCGTATATGAGGAATTCAATAAAACAAGAATAAATCAAGTTAATCATCATAATAAAATTATCACAAAGGCGCCAATATTAAAATATTAAATAAACATAATTAGGGCTTCAATCTAGCCCTACTAATGGTTTGGTTACACATAATTAAAATAAAACTAAAAAGAAAAGGGAAAGAAAGAACCAAAAACGATTCCTTGAAGTAGCCTCCAATTCCTCTCTTCAAGAGTTATCTCTAAAGATGCTCTCCCGAATTATGAGGCTTATAGGTCTATTTATAAGCTTAGGAATACTCTAAAAATCCTAGAAACCCTACTAAACTCGTAGTGTTTTGTCCTAGTGCAACTAGGACTAGAAAAACCCTAATATGGAAAGCAAAAAAAGTTTGGCCGCAGCTTCTGAAATTCTCCAACGCACGGGTGTGATCGATCGCAGCTTGTGTGTACTCGATCGCATGTCTACGATCGAGTCTCCTCTTGTGCGCATGAGCGCATGCCTTGCTCGCTCGCCTGGACCTCTCTAGAAGTGCGCTTGATCGTAGGTCCCCTGTGATCAATCGCACTGTCAGAACCTCAAGCTTTTTCCAATTTTGTCATTTAAGTCCGATACTTCCAAGAATGCTTCCTTTTCTTCCAGCAGCCTACAAAAACACAGAAAACACATAAAAGAAATAAAATAGCACAAACTAACAAAACTAAGGAATTAACAAATATAAGTTAAAGGCTACAATATGAATATTTTGGCACTTAAACACCATCCTCAAAAAGAAAATAAGATAATATCTTTCTCCCTCAATCACGCCCTCACAGTACGGTGGGGCACTCCCCTCTAACCCTAGCCCTAGCGATAAAGCACTTTGGGCTAGGGGAAGGTGGACATGTGCTATCTTCTCCACTCTTATACTCTTTTACTAGCTATATGTGTTGTTACTATTTTGTTATGATACTATTTATGTCATCTAACTTAGGCATCAGAGATAGAGTGTGTTGTGCAAGGTTTGTGTCCTGTATTGAGAAAGTATGAAGAATAAGAGTGGTTAATATACCTAACTGGACTCAAGCCCGTTAGTTTAGGCATTAGGGCAAGAAGTGGTGTTCTAATATATGTATATTAATTTACTCTTGTTTGACTCCCTTAGTGTTTCTCTCCCAACAATTAGTATCAGAGCCCATAATTAGCTTCCACTACTGCTAATATGAGTGTCTTGGTTTGACTCTGGTAAAAAGTGTGTCATTTCTCTAGGAGTACACATGACACTCTTGTGTGAGAGAGAGTTTGGTCAATGTGGTAGAGACTCACAAGTGAGGGGAGATTTGTTGTGCGTGCACTTGTGGGGTTTGTCTCTCACATTGAGAAAGTATAAAGAATAAGAGTGGTTAATATACTTGTTGAGAAAATATACTTCCCATTCTAGCCCCATAAGCCAAGGGCCCACATCCTAGTAACAAAGCCGGGGGTTAAGTCCTAACAAATGTAATATGTAGTTGATAAAGGTCCGGCCCACAAAGGTTGGCAATGGGGAGAGAAGAAAGATATCACAGAGGCTAGGTCACCCAAGGATTAGTCACCTGAGGATTGATTCCTCGAGGCTGTCAATCCCTTTAGCTTATCGGGGGTGGGGATTATCTTATTACTATGATAAAGCATAATTGTTGAGCCAACTTCTAGTAATCAATGGTTGACTCCCATTGAGTTGGGGACTCCTTTCATGATTATCCAATATCATAAGGATAGTGTTAGAGTGTAACACCCCATAAATTAATTAACTAGTAATTAACTCTACGGTTCATGTAATACTCCAAAAATAAATTAGGGTTAAGTACAATCTAATTATGATGCTAGGGTTGGTTCTTATTTGGTTAAGTGTAGGACCTTCGACTTTTTAAGAATCTATTGTTGCACCGAACGTTCAACAGAGGCACTGATGCCTGTAGTACTATAGAATCAGCTTATACATGGTAACCAATGAGTATGTGACCAATTACGGTGTGAAGGTTAAGGAATAATTTCTAAAGGACAAGAAAGCATTGGAAACACCATCTTAAGAGAGAAATCTTATATTTTCAAATTCCAATAAGACACTCAAAATATTAGAATGGATACCATGACATTCGTATCGGAAAGAGCTTTTCGGAATGGGGTCGCATGCGCAATTCCGAGACCCATATCAAAAGTTATGACTGTTTTACTAATCACTGCATTCTAACTGAACATTCACTGAAGGACTCAACATTCGAACAGAAGTACTGAACGTTCATTGACTCTATGTTAGGAAAGTACAGACAAGATCTGCAGGCGTAAGTCCAAAACTACACCAAACATTCGGTGGGAACCACAGAACATTCATTGACCAATTTTTGGACCGTTGGATAAGGACCGAACGCCTGACAAAAGCTACAAATAGTATCCGAACGTTCGGCCTATAGTACCAAACGTTTGCTACTTTACAGGACAGCTCTTGCAATGCCCAAAGACTTTCCAACCTTATAAATACCCCTCCCCACTCGACCCTTAAGCCTCATTATGTCCTTGTTACCCTCTAGAACCTCTTCTTGAGTGATTTTGTGAATTGTGAGAGTTCTTGAAGGAGAATGAGAGATTTCTTGAAGGTTTTGCTTCAAGGAGGTAATCTTTTAAGCCTAGCTTGTTCCTTACTTATTTTTTATGTTGTTTAAGTGCTTTTCATAGTTAGCTTAGTTGGTAGTTTTTAGCTTCTAGTTATGTTCTTGGCCTTAATTTTGGTTTAAGCATGGGTTAGCGTTTCATTCTTGTTAGGCATATTTCATTTTGTATGTAGATGTTATTTTGGGCTAGGAGTACATTAAGAACCTTGTTGTAGCCTTAGAACTTGCTTAGGAGTGATTAGAAGGCTATTCAGTTTGAAATGGATTTCTGGGAGAACGTTTGCACTTTCTGGCCAAATGTTCGCTAGGTTGGAAAAACGTTTAGGCAAAACCTCAGATCGGACATTTTTAGGTTTATGACTCATTTTGGTCTTTTCTCAGTATTCGAGGATGGAGGAGCCTTACTGTAGTGACCCAAATAATTAACTAAGCTTAGGTAGCTTAGTTAGAAGGTTAATTTGGACTTTGGGTCACTAGGAATAGCTGGGAGGGCATTTTGAAAATTTTAAACTTTCTGACCGAACGTACGCATGGGGCACAACACGGACATACGCCTACAAATAGTACGCGGACATACACATGGGGGACCACGTGGAAAGAAGAAACCAAAAATGACTCCTAGAAGTAGCTCTAAATTCTCCTCTCTTAAGTTTTCTGTTTTTCTGTGAGGCTTAGAGGTCTATTTATAGGCTTATGAAAACCCTAGAAGCTCTAGAAAACCTAATAAACTTGGAGTTCAGACTCCTAATACAATTAGGATTTGGAAAACCTAACTTAAGGTAAAAAAAGGAGTCTTGCCGCATTTGAGCCGCGCAAGTGCGCTCGATCCCAAGGTGGTGCGCTCAAACGCATGTCTATGCTCGATCCTAGCTTTAATGCACTTGAGCGCTGCTGCGCTCGAGCCTAACTTGCATGCGATCGATCCCAGGCCTCCATCTTTTCCCAAATTGCCCTTTAAGCTTATAGCTTTTAAAAAATGCTTCATTTTCTTCAAAAACCTATAAAAAGACAGTAAACACAAAGAGGAAATAAAACAGCACATAATTACAAGACTAAGAGATTAGCAAATGTAAATTAAGGAGCTAAAATATGTATATTTTAGGGTATATTTTAGCCCTTATTACACCCCAAAACTTACATATTGCTAATCCTTTAGTAATACGAAACTAAAAATAAAAAGAAATAAAAGCAAAACACTCTATCTCCACTGTCGTAGGAAACATGATTGCATTTAGCATATGTAACAAGCCTTTTAAACCCCTAGGCATCCCTAGTAGGACGAGTGAAGTCTCGTGAGGGTTTAATAGAAATGTTACCCACAAAGATTATGCAAAGTTCATGTTATCCAAAATATTAAGGTATCACTCAAAAAACCATGATTTTCATTCATTAGCAAGCTTAAAAAGATAAACTCTATCTTCACAATGAATTGAAATTTTAAAATCAAATTACTTACAAAAGACAGACAGAGGCATCGCAGGTTCAAAACAATGTAAGGTGAACTAGCACATAAATATGAAGCTTCCAATTATGTACAATGACTCAATATCTCAAAGTTCACTAGGATTCCCATCGGATTGAATAATCATGGCATAACAATAAGAGCAATTTTTTTCTTTTTCTTTTTTCTTTCTTTCTTCTTTTTGGTCAAGCTATGCAATGCTTAGTTTCCTTAAGCTTTCTAATTGTCACATGTAACGAGTGTTAAGCTAATGACTCCCAAATCAGATGGTTTTAGGGCACTAGGTATAACAACACTCCAAAGGACTTACTAACTCAAGTCAAAAGGGCTACGAAATCAAACTAGCCATGACATCAATCAAATCAAAATTTTTAATCTTTTGACGTGAACACTCATTTCTTAATGAGGCAAGAGGTGTGGTTACTTAGTTAAAAATCTCACAATGATCAACTTTTTTTTTCTTTTTTTTTTTTTTTTTAAAAAAATTATTTTTTATATATATGCCAAAGTATCTATTCAACAAGTCACCCAGCTTCACCCAAGACATTGAAACATACATGATCAGATTCTCATGTCATACCTCACAAAATGTGTTAATGTGCTTGTGGCAAATCAAATCAAATAGGTGAATTCTCAATTGCCTAAAATAAGTAATCAAACTTAGAAACTCTATCATCAAATCATGTGTTCAAAATTTTAAGCTCACCAATGAAAATCAAATCACAATTTTCCAAATCAACCAAACTCTCAAGACAAACATGTACATTTTTCAAAAATTTAAAGAAATTAAGGATGTGTGTGTGTAAATTGTTTCAAATACCCCCAAACTTATATTACACATTGTCCTCAATGTGTATATAACATGGAAAGATCTTACCAGGAAGATGGGGATCTTGTTGGAACATGTATGGCTCATAGCATACCCCAAAACTTGAATGCAAGCACACTTATCCTTGAAAAACAAACTACTAAAATAACAAAGGAAAACAAAAATAAACTAAAAATAATCAACAGTAAAAAAATGAAATGACAAAAAAAAAAAAAAAAAAAAAAGAGGATATGATATGGGGTTGCCTCCCATCAATGCTAAGTTTAACGTCTTCAGCTAGATTGCTCTGACTTCTCTTGGTTTAAATTTGAAACTCCAATCTTTTCTTCTATTGCACTAAAGAGAATGAATTATTCCTACCGCAGGATGATTCCAACTGCCTTCAAATCTGGGCAGATCACTCTGAGTATTCTCAAACAGTTTCTCATCTGGAAGGGAATCGTGTACTGGAATAACATGAGAAGAATACTCAAGAGATTTTTCTACTTTAATGGTCTCTTTTTGCTCACCTAAAAGCTCTAATCGAATGCTCTCCTAACCCCTTGGTAATTCGGTAATAGGAGTTGGTGTTGAAGAAGCCTCAAGGAAGTACCTGGTTTCCACGATGTCATCAGTAACATCCTCAAATTCTGGCCATGAAATATGTCCAACTCAAAACAACGTCTTCATACATAATGAAATATGTCCAACAACAATGAAATGCTAACCCATGCTTAAACCAAGATTAAGGGCAACAACATAATAATAAGCTCAAAACTACCAACTAAGCTAATTATGAAAAGCACTTAAACAACATAAAAACTAAGTAAGGAACAAGCTAAGCTTAGAAGATTAACTCGTTGAAGCAAAATCTCCAATAAATCTCTCATTCTCCTCCAAGAACTCTCACAACTCACAAAATAATTAAAGCAGAGCTTTTAAAGGGCAACATAGGCAGAATGAGGCTTAAGGGTCGAGTAGGGAGGGATATTTATAGGGTAGGAAAAGTTGTGGGTGCTGCAAAAGCTGCCCTGTAAAGTAGCGAGTGCTCGGTAGTACAGTGCCGAGCGTTTGTGTACTGTGCACAGCTTTTGTTAAGCATTTGGTCCTTATCCAACTGTCCAAAAATTGGTCAGCGAGCGCTCGGTGGTCCCCATTGAGCGTTTGGTGTACTTTTTGGATTTACGCCTGAAAAGCATGTCTGTACCTTTCTGGCACACTAATAGCGTGCGTTCGGCCAAAACCACCGAGCGTTCAGCTAGGAATAGTAGCGAGCACTTGGCCAACTCTTGCGAGCTTGCGTAGTTGACTTTTCAGCAATTAACCGATTGCGTAGTGTTTAGTAAAATGGGCATAACTCTTGCTACAGGTCTCAGAATTGCGCATGCGACCCTATGCCGGAAAGCTCTTTCCGAGATGAATGTCATGGTATCTATTACAATATTTTTGAGTGCCTTCTTGGGATTCTAAAATCTAAGATTTCTCTCTTAAGACGGTGTTTCCAGTGCTTCGTCGTCCTTTAGGAATTATTTCTTAACCGTCACACTGTAATTGATCCTATACTCATTGGTTGTCATGTATAAGCTGATTCTTCAGTATTATAGGCATCGATACCTCTGTTGAACATTCGGTGTAACAGTAATTTATTAAAGAGTCCAAGGTCTTACATTTCACCCAATGAAAACCAACCCTAGCGTCATAATTAGAGTGTACGTAACCCTAATTTATTTTCGGGGCAGTACACTCTCCCCTCCTTATAAGAATTTTGTCCTCAAAATTCTCCAAAACACAAGAAGGAATAGTAACATCACCTTAACGTCCGTAGTCTTATAAGGTTCATGCTCAGGCCATCCTTGAGAAAATCTTATCCCATCAATTCTTCTGGCACTGAGCTCCTTTGTCCAATCTAAAGCGATCCACGTCGGCATCCTCAAAGTTGTAGCAAATTAACTTACAAGTCACCAAAGAAGTCGTAGTCGATGTTACCCACACTGTATCAACCATCGTCAAACTTGAAGACTCCTAAATTCATCAAAACAAGTAGCTCCACATGTGGTTTATTAAATACCACCACTTATGACTTTTTGTAAAAGTTGGGGTGTCAACTCAACCCAAATCCATCATGATAGCTACATAACGTCTTCTTGACAAAACGTCATAGAGACTCCAAGGTTTTATCAAGTACACTTCATTGTTAGAGCCTTCTAATTAGGGCTGAAATAGCCTCTCAAGACGGTGTGGTTAGCGATTTTAGGATTTGAAAAAATCACTAATCGTTAACCTCTAACCTTTTAAATAGCGGTTATCGATCGGTTAACCGCCTTGGTAGTTAATGGAGGTGGTTAACTGATTTTACTAATTGTCTAGGCGGTTGCAGTTAACGGTTTTAACCAATAACTGCTAATCGTAACTGTCTTTCTGCCTGTACTCTTAATTGCTTCATGGCGGAATCGATCAAAACCCTCTAAACAGAACTTTTTTCGTACCAAAACTGTGATATGAAAAGTAACAAAGGGATTAGTTTTGTCACACGAATAAGTAACAAATTATTTTATTTTATTAAAATGGATGATCATAGAAATTTTACTTGAAAGGAAAAATAAAATATATTAACATTTGTTTCAAGGAATAAAACAATATAGATAATTTTTTATTAAAAAAAAGAAAAAAAAAAAGAAGATTGGTGGATTTTTTTTCACGTCCTGTTACACGAAAGAGACAACTATTTATATCTTAATGAATCTATCCTAATTGAAAATTCTTAGATGGGCAATTTACCGAAAAGTGAAGAAAAAAAAACCTGAACTGTACAGAGGGGGCAGTTTTGGAATGAGGAAAAAAGAGTATGGGCGATTATGGCAACAGTACAGGAAAGCACGTGGGGTGCAACAGAAGGCGGTGCGGCCTCTCGCTTTCTCGTGACGGTGTCACGTGGGGGGTGGGAGTCAAAAAGAAAAGAAAGGCAAACAATAGTGGGGGTATGTGCACAAGTAACCTGTCGTTTACGGGTCATTAAAATATGAAAGGGAAAGGGGCCTCTCCTGGCGTGGCAGACTCACGTGCGCTTTTGGGTGGTCCTAGCACATGGAACGTGGACCCGCTTGTGGCCGGACAAGTGTCTCAATCAACTGTAGCAGCCCAGATTCGGAAAGAAGTTCCCCGTCCCCGTATGGACATAATGGACTAGGTTTCAACTTTTTGAGCCCCATTTTAGCCTATTGAATTTCGAGGTCCCCCATCGTCATTTGACACGCAGGACCACCTGTTCCAAGTTTTCAGTGCCTTCTTGGGCCCCTAATTGGGCTCACAAGCACTTTTTTTTTTTTTAGATGGCTCATAAGCACATTAAACCCTAAATAATCTGGATTCCGCCAGGGAAACAAGGAAAAAACTCTCTTAAATATTTTATTATTGGAAACAATTAGATGATTCCTATTTATAACCGTTAACAGACTAAAATTTAGAGATCAAGTAGTTGGTTCGGAATACAAGGAGCTCGAATAAAATGATTATTCATTTTATTTAGTTTGATTACAAAACACGATTTTATACTGAAATTGAATCACAATTTTTTTTTATAAAAAATACCTTCTTGTTTGTTAATGTGCGTCAAACGAACAAAAAGAGCAAGTTGGGCGGTCTAGGCCTGAGGTAGAAGGTGGTCGGCTACCCATAAAATGTTTTAGAGTTCTTTATTCATTTTTTTTTTTTATTATAAATTTAAAAAAGTTTGCCAAAAAAATAAAAAATAAAAGTGTCTTATTGGAAAACCCATTTCTTTTTCTTAAGGAATAGCTATTCCCCACCCCCCCCTTCTTTTTTTTTTTTTTTTTTTCAAATTCTTTGAAAAACTCGATGGTTTTAGTTGAGTTTTAAATCAAGAAAGTTTGTTTCTTTGTTGATTCAAACGTGGTTGCTTGAACAAAGTTGTGATCTGTTGGGTTAAATCACATGCAATGTCTGATTGTATAGACCTGCATGGGCCGAGCCCACAAGGCTCAAAAGTAACGGCCCAATTTCCAACAGAACCGTTGATCGAGTTGTTTCAGTTGAGTAGATCCAACAGACGTTTTGCCAATTTCTTTCCACTTTATTCTGATTCTACTGCACGTCAATGGTTGTTGGACAAACTCAAGCTTCAACTGAATATTGAATTTATGTGTGAATAAGGCCATTTAAAATAATATATTAAAAAAAAAAGAAAAAAAGCCACTTCAAATAGGAAATATAATCGCCTTGGTTATTTATTTAACCAATTTTAGGCACTCTCTGAAGAAGAACTCAACTTATATATAGAAGGAATAGATGATGAGGTTGAAGTCTGCTCAGCGTCATCTTCTTCCTCTTTTACAAGCCAAGTAAAGCTTCCCTTCTCCCAAGATGCTCAAGATCCCTATGATCTTGGAGAAGATTTAGTTGAGATTGAAAAGTTACTATTCATAGCACAGTGCTGACGGAGTAACCCAATAGGTTACTATTCATCTACAATGCAGTTGTCGCCGAAAGACGGTTTCTTTTGCCGATATTATTCTTCAACAGCATAAAAGTAAAAGTTTTTCACCCCTCATTTCGGTGGAAAAGAAGACTAAAGCCATGTTTACAGCTTACATCATCTTCCTCTTGCCTATTTATATGAACATTTTTAATGGAAACAGCATTCGGTTCTTCTGGAACTAGAATACCTCTCTTCTTTTCTCCCTCTCTTAATCTTGGCAATAACCCATAATATCAACTTCAGAATTTTCTTCATGCATTATAGAATGTTGTTTCAAGTAATGAACTTTCAATCTTCAAGTTAATTCAAGTTATTTTGTAAGTATTTTATTTTCGGCAAAATTCATTATGTTCATTTATGAATACATAATTTCTTTTTATTTAATTGCATCATTATACGTTGTATTATAAGTATACTTATTTGTTTATCCTTGCAGAAGTCCTATCTATGTTAATCCTCATTTCTTTCGAGTATTCTAATGGTATCAAAGCCAGTTATTTATAATTCTCTTATCAAATATATATAGAATCGAATGGTATATATATAAAAGAAGCATATACTGTATAACTGTTGATAGTTTATTTACTTTTTAAATTTTTATATGACTCATTAACTACAATTATTACTTATATTAAGATGGTTCTTGAATTTTCTACGCGTCATATATTTTTGTGCATTTCTCAAATTGGTAGGGCTGGGCACTAGTCGGTAACGGTAAAAATTTTTTGCTTCCGCTCTAAAGTCAGTAAAGTTGGTAAATTCATTGACTTTTTCCAACCATGATTTGTACCGCCACCGACCATCACTGACAAAGTCGGTTCGGTGTCAGTCGGTAATTTTTGGTTCGGGCTAGGCCACAATCAATGATGGGCTATTGGAAAATCAAGTCCAAACAGCAAGAAAAACATTTTTTCTCCACTTTCTTGGCAACGAAACAGCAAGAAAAAGAATTCAAAATCAAATTAAAAACACAACTTGAACCAAAAAAGGTACAAAAACTCGAAGCAAATCACTGTCTAAAACATACTTAGCAAGAAAATACCTCTTTTCCTCCACTTTCTCGGCAATCAAACAACAAGAAAATACAATCAGAATTGTATAAAAAAACACAATCAAAGACCACAACGTGAACCAAAAAGGTAATCAAAACAGAGAGAGGTGGGGTCATGAGTGAGAGTGAGAGAGAGGCGGAAATGAGGGTGAAGAGAGAGATCCAGAGATAAGAGGCTCGCGGCTAGGGTTAGTGAAACAATGGAAGTATGCATATATATATATATATATATATATATGGGCAATCAAAACGACGTCTTTTTGAGTATATGAATTATATAATAAAAAAATTAATATATATAATAATATATAAACATTAGGCACCCAGCATGGTGCTCAAACCCACGACCATAAGGCAAAGAGCCTTGCGCTCAACCAACTAAACTAGACGAGAATCTAGCTCCTATTTTTGTTAGGGAAATATAATGAATAATTGACTAATATTCAAAAAGTCATTCTGACATATCAATACGTCATTTTGGAAGTCGGTAAAAGTCGGTGTTGGTCGAAAACCAACGTTCCTAAAATTCCTTCCGCCTACCGAACCGACAATGTCGGAATAGAAAAATCCTTTCCGCCTACCGTTCATCATCTAGTCGGTCACGGTCGGTTACGGTCGGCCCACGGTTGGTACGCGGTGAATTTGCCCAGCCCTAATTGAGGGGGCCGGGGGTTGCAGAAGGAAATGATAGTCTTGCCTTCCATCTGCTGCATAACTAATAATAATAATAATAATAATAAAAAGAGACCACAAATGAAAGACTAATTTAAGAACAGGTTTGTAGAAAAGCTGCTGAATCAATTTATACAACTCATCCCAAAACTAATAAAATAAATATTACATATTCTTTCCATAAGAGAGGGTTCAAAAAATAATTGAGCAGCATTAACCCAAATTGGAAGAGACCTTAACTTGTGTTAACACAGGCTACTTTCTCAAGCATAACGGAGTTAACAACATCCATTACAAAAATACAAAAGCATTCCCTGCAAGAATTAGGCATCAGAGTGGACTTGTGGAGCTGCTGGATATGTTCAGTGTGGCTGCACACTGAGCTGACCGGGAAGGAGTGAACACCAAGCTTCCGGTGCTCTAAATCACATGCGGCCAGGATGGTATGAGTGGCAAGCCTTGCTATTTCCTTGAATGCTGATACTCCTGCATAAACGAAATTTCAAGTAATCTCTGGTCTTTATACAGTACCATTAAATGTATGGAATAGAAAACTAAGTTCATTACCTAACTTTTTGTCTCTGCTTAGGAGCTTCAAGTTCAGCTTGACAAGAGATTGGATCTCACTTTTGGCATCATCATCTTTTCTAGCATTGCTTTTAGTACAACCCTTGCCCATTCTCACCGTTTCCTTAGAAAAATCAACCTTCCTGGGAGGAGATGTTCTGAGCTCTGCTTTGGCATAAAGTGAATCAGAAGCTCCTGGTATTGACCCAACCAAATTAATCAAACAAGTAGATCCATATGATGAGGCCCCCTTTACATGTTTCTGTAACAGCCTAGAACTATTTTGATAATAGACATCACTTTGAATACTAGGCCATCCGTTGCTAGAGAATGAAGATTTGAAAAAAGATCCTGATGAATTAGTTGTGAGACCCTCACCAGACTCTACACTCCCCTTAGTACTAACACTACTCTTCTTTTGTTTTTCCAACTTAGGAGATCGATACTTTCCTATTTCACTATTACAAGAATAAAATTCATTATGCTTCTCCAGACCCTTGGCTCCAAATTGTTGATTTTTCACTGTACCGGTTGCATCTTTTGAAGCTCTTCCAGTCTTCAAAGGAAGTTTTGAAACCTGATTCCTACAGCTGGTACTTTCATGAGCACTCTCTATTGACTTTGCCTTGATCATCATTTTCCATGCCTTCTCAATATCATGTGGGCCTCTGTTCTGCACAGAACTTCCAGCAAAAGCATCTTCAGCTGTCGAGTGCTGACAACTAGTGGAGGATAAGGAATGTTGTTGACCTGATCTAGCATGCAATACTGCACTAACGTTCCGTTGGTACTTTTGGCTGCCAGATTTGAATGAACCAGAAGAGAAGCTCAGTGACCCATTACGAAAGGCATTCCAGTTCTTACGAAGCACCTGAATATGGCTGTGCACATCGCGACATCGTTGCAATGTTCTTGCACCTGATTGAGTTTCTCTTTCAGCAACATTACGAAGCATTCTTGCACCAGGAACATTTACTTCCTCTGCAACACTGTTTTCCACATCAGGGGCAACAGCAGGTGACAACTGGTTTGGATTTGAAGAGATTGCTCTAGCTTTTCTGTCAGCCACAGGGCTACTTGATTCTCGTACAATATCAAGGATGGTAACATGTTCCTCAGCGGTTGTCGTTACATTTTCAATGTCACAATCAATATGCATTTCTCTATTCATATGTTCAGTTCTACAGACGGTACAGTCATGGCAAAACCAATCACCTTCAGGTACAGTAAAACCCAGGCCAATGCAGTATGTGTGAGAAGCTGAATCACAAAGATCACAAAGTAATAAAAGACTCTCATCTGTCATTTGATGACACACACTACATTGAACTTGTGAAAAAGGTTCAAAAGGCGCAGTTGTGTTTGCATAACAAGTATCAATCTGCAAAAGAAGCATAAGTAGGTTTATGACATTGGAGTTGAGTTGAGTACTATTAAAAATGAAAAAAAAGGAAGAACTAATCCTGCAATTTACCACGCAGAACAGTTGGCATAACCTCACTCAAGATCAAAGAAAACAAAGGTCTAACTTGTGATAGAGTTCTTAAAGCCTATAAATGAGGCTTCAGACGATAGGCCTCCCAAACCAATTAGGTTCCAATAAAGTGCACACCAACATCAAGTTTTAGGAAGTATGATACAATCACGTTATTACATATAATGTAGATATTTAGTTGTACAGTATTCTTATGTTTATCTATATCATTATTGTGAGTATCAGTATCAAAATTATAAGAATTTTAGCCAATTCTCTGCATAAATAGTAAGCAATTAACCATAACTCCATGATCTCCTCTTCATTGGATGCTTCTGCAACATCTGATGCTGGTACAAAAGGAAATGAAGCTCCAAAAGGCAACTTCAGCTCCTTTACACGACAGCCTATTTCCAACCATCCAAGGAATGCAATAAGACCTTTATGGAAATTATCTCCTCTGCTCCTTTGTCCTCATGCTCCAGCTCATGTCAAGATATCAAAGGAAGGTGTAAACACCTACATGGCACTCCAATACCTGTGAATTGTGCGGTGAATATGTAATCCCAAGATTTATGTAATCATCCCTTGTAGAGCTATAGCCATGCGTGTATATAAAACGATCATGTATTATTGAAATTGCATTGAATAAAATCAATTTCCTCCTATCTTGCATTTTATTCTTTCAAAGTATCAGAGCGTTTCAGCTAACACTTCTTTGTTTTGATCCTGCTTTCTTCTTCAGTTCCTATTACCTTCTTCGTCAATTCTTGTTCTTCAAGCTCTACTGCTGCTACCTTTTCTGCCCCCAACATCGGTCCTCTTCTCCCTACTAAATTAGATGCTTCAAACCACCTCGTATGGTTTTCTCAATTCAGTCCTGTATTTTGTAGTCATGACTCGAAGGGTTTCATGGCTGGTTTGAAACCGTGCCCAATCAATTTTTTCACTGATGATCAAGGTAAAATCACCTCTATTTTCAATTCTACTGATATTCTCTGGAATAAAAAGGACCAGTCTGTTCTCATTTTGCTCAATGCTACTCTCACTTAGAAGATATTCTCTACTGTCTTTGGCCTCAACACTGCAAGATAGGTTTGGTTTTCTTTATGCAATTGCTTTGCCTCTCAATTCCAGTCTCGCATTACTCATCTCAAACGTTAATTACAAACCTTATGTCAAGGTTCAACGAGCTACACTGACTTCCTTGAAACGGCAAAGCACAGGACAGCCCAGCTTGTTGCAGTAGGCATGCCAATTGAGGATGATGATTTAATTGGCTATGTTAAGGGAGGGTTGAATGCAGCTTTCAATTTATTTATTACCTCGATGTCCTCTGCTACCCAGGGCACTTCTTTCTCTTTTGAAGACTTTCAAGCGCTCTCCTATGAATTGCTGCTCGAAAATGAGAATCAATCTGTCACCTCAAAGGCTCATCAATTTCCCATGTTCTCTCCTAAGCAACCTTTGATAAATTCAAATGCTTAGCAAATTGCCATCTTCTCTCCTAAGCAGCCGAATTAGTCCGTTCACAGGAAGCCCAAGTATCCACCGAGACAGCCACAACGCGAGTTCCATTCCAACAATTTTGGTGGGCTCCTACCTACACCTTCAGCCAAGCCAAGTCAGCAACCTGTGCAGCATTCTTTTCCTACACCAAAGTGTCCATGCCAGATATGTGGTAAGTTGAGTCACAAAGCCCTTGGTTGCTTCATAGCATGGACTACTTGTATCAGGGTCGTCATCCACTGGTTCAACTCGCTGCCATGGTTGCTCAAACCAACTCTTCCCAGGGTGATGACACTTGGTTTCTTGATAATGGGGCTAATCAGCACATCACTTCTAATCTTGAACAACTCACCTTACAGCAACCTTACACCGGTTCTAATGTTGTTGCCATGGGTAATGGTGTGGGTCTGCAAATCAAGCATACTAGTTCTATTTCCTTTCGCACACCTCACTCCACACTTCATCATAACTGTGTTGTGTTCTTCATTGTCCCCAATCTTTTGCTAACTTGCTTTCTATAAATCAATTTTGCCATGATAATAATTGTTTTTTTTTTTATTCTAACGGATTCTCACTACTTTATCAAGGATTCAAGCACAGGGGTGACAATTCTGGAAGGGCAGAGTGAAGGCGGTCTTCACCCTCAACGGTTGCAGCATTTTTCTCTCAATAAACAACCTAGCTTGGTTGCTCTCATTGGAGTAAAGGTTCCTCTTCGCATCTGGTGAAGATTAGGCCACGCTTCTTCTTGCATTGTATCCTTAGTTATTAATTAAAATGTTGTCCCTCTTGTAGGATCCAAAGGCAAAGAGAGTGCTTGTGAGCTTTGCCAACTTGGCAAGAGTAAACAATTCACACTGATGTATGGTCTTGTTCAATAAAATCAAATGGTAATTGTCGTTAGAATGTGCTCTTTGTAGATGAAATTTTCCGTTTCTCGAGATTGTATACTCCATAAAAAATCTAAAGTACTTGCTATTTTTTTGTCAAATTAGATCTTTAGGGGAAAAAACTAATCTACCAAAATTAAGCAACTACAATCAGATGGTGGTGGGGAGTACATTTCCCAAAAATTCAAGTCTTTTCTTTCTCTTAACCACTGTATTACTAGTCCTTATACCGCTCAACAAAATGGGCTTGGCTGAGCATAAGCATATAATGGAAATGGGATTGACTCTTTCGGCTCAATCTCATCTTCCTCCCTCATTTTGGGCGGATGCCTTTCTTACCTCAATTTTTATCATCAATTGGTTGCCTACTCTCATTTTGGACAACCACACTCCATTTTCTAAATTATTTGGGTCTCCTCCTAGGGTAAATTTTATAGTGATTGCTTGTTGTTTGGTAGCTATTTCTTTAATTGTCTCCTCTAATTTTCGTGGGTTTAATAGAGGGGTCTGTTAGAGGGATGAAAAAGACCTAAAAAGTCGATATAGTTGAAGTCTAGGTCCTAGCAAAATCTGGCCAGCTGTCTTTTTCCCCCCAAAGGAAAGTTTTCTTGCTAAAACAAGTCCTAATTGTAAGTTAACAAGTCCCTATTTTGTAGGAGTTGTTTTCCCAAGTTATTTCAAATAGAAAAAGAAGTTTGGCTTGAAAAGGAAACCAAATTTTATTGCTACTAGTTTTATTGTCCCAAAAGAATAAGGAAAAGAAAGTGTTTTAAAACACGTGGTTTTTTATTGCTGCCCTAAAACCCTAGTTGTACTAAAACCATAAAATTCCCTTGCAGCTGGTTTACCTTTTTGCTGCCAGTCGATTAAAAACCCTAAAACAGCTATAAAACAGCTGCTTGTTTACTCCCAACAGTCTCATGTCAGATTTTGAAAATAAAGGAGATTTCAACGCAAGTCTCTCTCTCTCTCTCTCTATTCGTCCAAGCAAAAACCTTTTTTTGTTTTTTTTTGATAGGTAATAGCAATTTATATAAAAGCGCAAAATGGCACAACATACACAGGAAGTATACAATAGAGCCCCCATATACAAATACCCTTAAGCTGAAAATGAAGCACATAAGTCTAAGAATTCCATAAGCATTGAAGCTTGCGACGAATGCCACATTACTCTCCATGAGAACAATGTTTGGAGCACCATTTTCTTCAACTCTATGAGTCCAAGTTCATGATCTTCAAAACTCCTTGCATTCCTTTCTCTCCATAAGCACCACATTACACACAAATGAGTCATTCTCCAAATTTTCAGAACTGTACGATTACCCCTTTGTCCTCTCCAACTTCCCAAACGTTTCTTCATCCTACCCAGCATCACCCACGTAACACCAAACAACTGAAAAACCATGTTCCAAACCTCTATAGCAACCTCACAATGCAATAATAAATGATCAATTGATTCAGCACTATGCTTGCACATACAACACCACTCCGTCACTATAATGTTTTTTTTACATAAATTGTCCAATGTTAATATTTTCCCCAGCACCGCCGTCCACACAAAAAAAGCCACTCTCGTAGGAGCTTTACTCTTCTATGGACCAACCACCAGTGCCGAATTAACCCTTACCTAATAGTATGACTTCACCTCAAAATTTGTTCTCTTTGATGGAATCCAACCAATTTTATCCACCCGACATGCCTAATCTATTGGGAATACAATAACTCGAAAAATAGCGAAACCTCTTCCATTTCTCAATCATGAACAGGTAAAATAAACATTACATTCCAATGAATAGCACCATTTGCTATATCCATATTCTCGTCCACCCATGCCTCCTTTGCGCATGCTATATTGAACAAAGCTGGAAACAGAATCTTCAATGGTGACTCCCCACACCACATCTTGCCAAAACAATACTCTAGAACCATCTCTTGCCTCAAACCGCATATGTTGCTTAAAATTATCCCACCCCCTTTGAATACATTTCCACACTCCCACCCATAGGGTCCCCCTACTTCCTTGGAGCACCAACGACCCCTCATCGTATCATATTTAACCTCCACTAATTTCCTTCACCAAGCATCACCCTCATTGGCAAACCTCCGCAACCATTTACCTAACAAAGCTCGATTGAACTAAATCAAATTCCTTATACCTAATTCCCCCACCTCCGTTGGCATGCAAACCTAGGACCAGTTTACCAAATGAAACTTGAATTTGTCACCTACATCTCCCCACAAGAAGTCTCTTTGTATTTTTTCTATACGCTTCGCCACTCTCGCTGGAATTTGAAACAGAGATAAATAGTATGTGGGAATGTTAGAGAGAGTGCTTTTTATCATCGTTAGCCTACCACCCTTAGATCAATACATCCACTTCCACCCTGCCAACTTAGTCTCCATCTTCTCAATGACATTGTTCCATATAGATGGGTCCTTATAATGAGCACCCAAAGGTAAACACAAGTACGTAAATGGCACCAAATCCACGCCACACCCAAGTATTCTTGACAAGCCTTCCACATCTCCCACCTCACCTATAGGGACAATAACAGACTCTGACAAATTTATTTTCAACCTCGAAACCACTTCAAAACACAGCAGCAAACATCTCAAATTACGAAGATGATCCACCTTTGGCTCGCAAAAGATAAGTGTGTCATCTGTGAATAATAAGTGCGACACTACCATTAAATCAGAATGTCGCGAACCCACCGAAAATCCAGATATAAGATCTCTCTCCACCGTTGCATTCATCATCTTGCTAAACGCTTCCATCAGGGGGGACAAAGGGTCCCCTTGTCTCACTCTTCGAGAGCTGCTAAAGAAGCCTGTAGGCGCTTCATTAATGAGAATGGAGAAACGTACCGTAGAAACACAATGATAAATCCAACCTCGCCATCTATCCCCAAAACCACACCTCTCTAACATATATAGTACAAAGTCCCAGTTGACATGATCATAAGCCTTCTCCAAATCCAGCTCGCAAATAAGACCTGATTCCCCATATTGAATCCGATTATCCACACATTCATTCGCCATTAAAATAGAGTCCAGAATTTGCCTACTTGGAGTAAACGCATTTTGTGTATGTGACACAAGTTTCCCCAACATTGAGTGTTTGAGTTCAACCGACTAACCAGTACCTTCGAAATGATTTTATACACCCCACTTACAAGACAAATAGGGCAAAAATCCTTGATCTCCATCGCTCTAGCTTTTTTTTGGAATAAGCACAACAAATGTAGCATTAATGCTCTTTTCAAAATTTTCACTCTCATGAAATTCCTTGAAAACTGCCATCATGTCCTCCTTTACCACCCCCCAACATTTCTGAAAGAAAGCCATAGTAAATCCATCAAGGCCAGGTGCTTTGTCGCCCTTCAACTTCCTCACCACCTCCCATACTTCATTTTCCTCAAATTCTCCCTCCATCCAAAGTCTCTCCCCTTCATCAATGGAACTAGAAGCCTGATTTACCATCAATGGAGCTAAAAGTCTTGTTGGTCTTCCCTAATACTGTTCAAAATACAGTGTTTTATAAAAATGTACAATATGATCCTGTATAAGTACTGGATCCTCTGTCTTGCTCCCACCCACCATCATGGCAGCAACTGTGTTATTTCGCTTATGCGAATTGGCCTACCTATAGAAAAATTTTGTATTCTAATCTCCCTCTTTCAACCACAATGCCTTAGATTTTTGCCTCGAACTCACTTCTTCTTGATAAAGAGTCTTCTCTAGGTTGTTAGAACACTTTTCTCGCTTAATTATCTCCTCCTCCGTTAAAGCTCTACTTTCTTCAATGCGATCCAGCTCACTCAATCCCTCCATCTCCTTTTTCCGTTTCCTTACATCTCCAAACACCTCCACATTCCATTTTTTGAGATCACCTTTCAAAGCTTTCAACTTCCGAGCCAACACATAACTCGAATTACCTTCAAAGTAATAAGAAGCCCACCACCTCTTTACTTGCTCCACGAAACCCTCTGCTTGTAACCACATATTCTCAAACCTAAAAGGTGTTTGAAAATGGTCCATTAGTACCCTATGAAGCCTTTTCTGACATACATCTGGAAAATATTCCTCCCATTCTATAGATATCAAAAATCTATCAAGTCTAGACCCCGCATGCCAATTAGACCATGTTATCCTCCCCCCTACCATTGGAAGATCGATAAGCCCTTGCTCAAAAATAAAATAAGAAAAATCAATCATTGCTTGCGTGTGTCTGGATGCACGAAATCGTTCTCCTAGGTTTTGAACTACATTAGAATCCCCTCCCATGCACTAAGACCTTTCCCACAGATTCATTAATCCACCCAGTTCATCCCAAAAATTGCTTCTAACGCTATCATAATTTGGCCCATAAACACCAGCAAAAGCCCATTCAAAATTTTCTGTAACACTTCTAAAGACATAGGCCACTACAAATCTCCCTATACATTCCTCAATCTTCTCCACCACTCGCCTATCCCACATGAATAAAATACCCTCGGATGCACCCGTAGATCCTAAGTACAGCCAATCAACATAAGTACACCCCCACACTCCGAATCACCTCTATATTAATGACCTCCATTTTTGTCTCCTGCAAACACACAATATCAGCCTTTTCCACTCTCGTAACCTCCTCCTAATCTTCATTCGTTTCTCAGGCTCATTCATACCTCTCACATTCCACGAAAAAGTTTTGGCTTCATTAACAATATTTACCAGCCCTCCCCTTTCAAGTCGATTTAGATGATCCCTTCACATCATAGTTCACCATGCATTCCAACTGCTTTAATTCGCGATTTCCTCAATTCCCCGATTTGTCACTCGCTTGTTGACTATTACCCATTACCCTGTTAGGTCTACCGGCCTCGATGGCAGTAAACAGAGCCAGCAACTCCTCATGCCCATCACATGCTAGGCCCAACGCATGATAGTATTCTAATACCCTCTCTAGCACCCAATCTGGAGACACTGGTTGAGCTCCAATTTCTCCCATAATGGCCAATGCAAAAACCTAAAATCCTACAAACAAAATCTTAATGTCACTGCTGTCCTAGAAGCTGCCATTGCTGCCCAATTTCCTTATGTAAGTATCTTCAATGATTTTTCAAGTCTTTTTGAGTTTCTTTCAATTAATTTGAAAAAAAGAAGTACCTCCTCATGTTTTCCTTAATCCCAACATCTGGAATATTTCAAAATCAATGCAAGAAACTGATTTTTTGCATCCATCAGTGTTGCTGCCCAGATTTCCATCTCTTTGTTTTCTCCCAAGTCACAGCTGGATTTTGCTAGGTACTAGTCCTAATAAGCCTTATAGTTGATGTATGGTTTTGTTATTATAAGAACCATAACAAAGACCTAATAATACGTTAATAACTGAATTATAGTTGAAGTTTAATCTTCCTATACATGTTGTCAACACTTAAAAAAAAAAAAAATGGGGGCTGAATCCGATTTCTCTCTTAACTAACATGAACTTGGCTTTTACAACATGATTGAGTGTATTATTAGCATAACATGTGTATGGGCCATGGAGTGTGTTACATTGCATTGTAGGGACCAAACATTAGGATTAGGGTGCCACAGAATTTGCAGTCACCAAGAAAGGTGACTGTTGGGCCTTTTTTGAAAGGTATTTTGCTATAATTGGACCCTAAAATAAAACACTCTTTGAGTTGCCTTCCTAATGGTCCAAACCATGTGATCATTGGACACTTGTAGGGTTCACATTACTTCGCTAACATCTTGCTGGAATTACAACACACACAAACACATTAGTTCAACCTTGAGGCCTTAAAAACCTCTATTTTTGCCCAAGACCATACCGGTCTAGGGAACCTTGTGGTGACCTAAGGACCCTATTAAGACTAGTTATATCACCTACACTCTAGAGAGCATGAGAATAAACTCACTTTGCATGATTCATGTGTAGTAATTGAGCATACATGCATAGTATGATCATTCCATGACGATAATTGAACTTGAGATATGAAATAAGTGTCTTAAGAAGAGAAATCAGATCTGCCCCTTAGTGCGGAAAGTGATGCTTAGGAAGATAAAACAATGGAAAATAATAAAGAATTTATGAGAGCGTTAAAAAGAATAATTATTGTTGAAAGATTACTAGGACCGTGTTCTACCTCTAATCACCAAATAATCAAAAACATGGAACTAAGCCATTTAACAAAATAAATCAAGTACAGCGGAATTTAAAAAAATCACAAACACAACACAAGATTTGTTTACGAAGTGAAAAACCTTTGTGAAAAATTACTAGGATTGAGTTCTACCTCCAATTGCCAAATAAACAAAATATGGAACTAAGCCATACAACAAACACAAAACATGCACAGTGGAATTAAAGAATCAACACACACAATACAAAGTGGAAAACCCTTTGAACACATCAAAGATAAAAACCACTCCGGGACAGCCAAACCCGAGAAATCATTATATGAAGATTCAGAGTTACAAACTAGACGATACTCACTCCTTAGAAGACCTCTAGACTTGGTAAGAACAAAAAGCTTCTTAGCTTGTCTCCATCCTGACCATCTTCAAGGGGTACATCTCCTCACCGACCCTTCGGTAGACTTCTTTCTTCAAGTACTCATAGTAGCAATATTTGTGTAGGTGAATGAATAGGCAACACGCCAAACAAGAGCAAAGGACAACCTAAAGCTTTATCACGTCCTGTCTTGAACAAACAACCCTAGAGACACAGCGCTCGTAGAGAACTTTGAGATTTCAGTGGACAGTGCACAGAGAAAATATTTTACCAAAAGTCTCAAAATGAATAGTGATAGGAAAATTATTTATAGGAGAAACATTTCACTCTTCGCGTCCTAACGGGATTCCTTTCTCGTTATGATGGGAAGAACAAATTCTCAAATCTAAGAATTCCACATCCTAACGAGAAAACAGTTCTGTTATGACGGGAAGAACAAATGTCTCCTCTTCGTCACATGCCCCGTCCTAACGCACCTTCTGACAAGAAAACAGGGAGCTCAACATTGATCCCGTTACATGTCCCGTCCTGACGAGGAAACAGTAGTTTCAACTTTGCTCCCGTTACATCCCTGTTCTGACACAACTTTTGACGAAGAAATAGTAACTCCCCGTTACATGTCTCGTCCTGACGGCACTCCTTACCAGGAAACAGAAACTCCTCGTTACATGTCTCGTTTTGACGGTACTCCTAACGAGGAAACAATAAGCTCTTCACACAGTCCCGTTACATGTTCCGTTCTGACGGGATTCGTGAGGAGAATACAAAAAGTTCTTTAACAACCCCTGAAAGCCTAAGAGATATTCCCCAAAGTTTTAAACACATAAGAATTACAAGAAATATCATTGAATAAGGCCAAACTAAAACCTAACAATTGTGATTGCTTAGGTTGCTAAGTGAAGAGCATTGAACCATTCAGATAAGGAGTGAGGTAAGTAGATAAGATTATGCCTTCGTTTTCTTCCAAATGTCAATGTTATGTTTTCTGGAAAAGTTGTTTTCAAAGTTTCTAAATGCAATGTTAGCCTTTATTTGATAGCCCATTTTATGTGTCCTAAACTATATGTTGAAAAGTGTTTAAATGCAAATGATTTTATGTGAATGCTTTCGCTATGTTATGAATATGTTATAAATGTGTTATGATACTTGGTGAAAGTGAATGAAAAAAACAAAAGAAAACAAAAGACATGATTGTATGAATGCATGAACTGTTTTCAAATGTTTTCTTGGCCATATGACTAATTGTGCAATGGTACCAGAGCTAAAGAGGCGGGGGCAGCCATCTTCTATGGTCCGCCGAGAATGGCTCACTCGAGTGCACCATATCGAGTGATGTCCATATCCTAGATGTGGTTCCACCAGTGGCCACAAGAATGGAACTTGTGATTGCCAACCCTTACAAACAAGGTGTAATTGTGTGTTGGCCACCCAAGAGTTTAAAGGAAAGAAAAGATTTATGAGACTAGATGGTTTTAAGTTTTAATTATTATGAGACTTGGTTTTTATTTAATTTTTAGTTTATGGAATTCTTATATCCTCTTGTTTCTAATTATAAAATGCGTAATCACATAATGTTATTACAACTCATCTCATAAAACGTAAACTTTAAACATCTAGTCTTATTATAGAAAGTGTACTAAAACCAAACAACTAGTGTGCTAGGTCGATGTAGGACAAGTCAACAGACTGAACGGTCAGTCGGACAATAATTAATTAATTACTCATTGAGAATGAAGTCCAATAAGGAAAGAGATTAATTGATATAATGTGGTTTAGAAGATATTCTGCATAATATCTTTCTTTAATTCTCCTGATTTTCAATCTAGAAGATTCCCATTATTAGTCTTTCTTTGGCACCAAGTATTTCCATATATTTGAAAATCCTTTGTGCCCAAGTAATCCCATAATTATTATATTATGCTTCTTTATTTTATTTCATTTGTTGGGAGATTTTATCCTTTAGGCTTTAGGGTTTCATTATAAATTAGTATCAGTTGTGATAGAATAAACAACTTTTGATCAATAATATTATCGGTTTCTATTCTCTTTCAACATGTGTTGATTGTATGTGCATTGAGGATGTAGCTTCTCTTTCTATTCTCTTTCACAATTATTGATCAATGCATCCTCAATGTGAAAGAGAAGCTACGTCCTCAATGCACATACAATCAACACACGTTGAAAGATAATAGAAACCGATAATATTATTGATCAAAAGTTGTTTATTCTATTACAACTAATACTAATTTATAATGAAACCCTCAAGCTACTAAAGGATAAAATCTCCCAATAAAAGAAATAAATTAAAAAAGCAGAATTGAATAATTATGGGATTACTTGGGCACAAAGGATTTCCAAATATATGGAAATACTTGGTGCCAAAGAAAGACTAATAATGAGAATCTTCTAGATGGAAAATCAGGAGAATTATATGCAGAATATCTTCTAAAACACATTTTGTCAATTAATCTCCTCTTTCTTTATTGGACTTCACTCTCGATGAGTAATTTATTAATTATTGTCCGACGGACCCGACAAACCGTTCAGTCTGTTGACTTGTCCTACATCATAGGTGCACTTATTCCATTCCTCTCCTATGTGTGGGCTTCTGTCTCTAGTTCCCCTAGCCTGTAGAACCATCCATGACACCATCTGGTTTGGTTTAAAACATAAACACAAAAGGTGAGTCAAATACTCATTAAGTAGATACAACATACAGTAAATAATGTTGGAAACAAGTTTGAGTTTCAAAACATTAAAATACAATTAAACATTCACCTCGGGTAACACACCTTGTAATCTACTGCTCTCGCCTCGACGCCCGGAGTAGATCAAAGGACATCCATGAAAGACCTCCCGAAATCGACCCCCAGAGAAGGAGCATCCATGAGAAGCCCCGCCGAAGATGGAACCCCGCCGTACCGGACAACTTGAACTGGGCCGCCAACAGTTGCCGAAGCTCTCCCGCAAAACGCCGCCAGCCCCTCCCAAAGCGTCCCTCCGGAAGCCAAATGACTCCCTTACGACCACCCTCAGCCAACACCGATACCTCCAAGAACCTTCCGGCCTTATTACCTCCCTCGTGGACCATCGTGGCCTTATCACCCTCACGGTAAGATTTGGCGATTTCTTCCTTCACCTGAGCCTGAATCGCTGCTTCCACCGTATCCGCCAACCATGACGAACACTGAATGCTCACGAAAATATACCCCACGAATCCTTTTCTCCTTTCCTCCAGACGAAGGTTAGGACACCCAACCTTTGCCGAAAAGCAGAAGTTTTAGCTTCAAAAGAGAAGCTGCATTCCATAATAAGCACGCCGAACCCTAGCGCGCAGCACCAGCCGCGCCACCGCTAGCAAATCCAAAATCTTACTTCTCTTATTGAATTCAGGAAAAAGACGAGAGGGAAAATCTTACACTCTCAAAGATTTTTTACTACTAGTTTTATTGTCCCAAAAGATCAAGGAAAGGAAAGTTTTTTAAAACACACATGAGTTTTTATTGCTGCCCTAAAGCACTAGTTGCACTAAAACCCTCCTGCAGCCATCAGTTTACCTTGTTTCTGCCAGTCCATCAAAATCCCTAAAACAACCACAAAACAGCCGCTTGTTTACTCCCAATAGCCTCACGTCAGTTTTTGAAAAAGAAAAGAAAAAGAAAGAGATTTCAACGCAGCTTTCTCTCTCTCTTCCTCTATTCATTCCTCCAAGCGAAAACCTAAATTTCTACAAACAAAATCTTGACGTCACTGCTGTCCTAGAAGTTGCCATTGCTGCCCAATTTCCTTATGTAAGTATCTTCAACGATTTTTCAAGTCTTTTGAGTTCCGTTCAATTAATTTGAAAAAAAAAAAAAAAAAAAAAAGGTGTCTCCTTTGTGTTTTCCTTAATCCCAACATCTGAAATATTTCAAAGTCAATGCAAGAAACTGATTTTTGCACCATCAGTTTTGCTGCTCAGATTTCCATCTCTTTGTGTTCTCCTACGTCATGGCTGGATTTTGCTAGGTACGAGTCCTAATAAGCCTTATAAGTGATGTATGGTTTTGTTATCAAAAGAGTCATAACAAAGACCTAGTAATACATTAATAACTGAATTAAAGTTGACGTTTAATCTTCCTATACATGCTGGGGGTGGGTTGAATCTGATTTCTCTCTTAACCAACATGAACATAGCTTTTACAACACGATTGCATGATTTTCATGAGTGTATTATTAGCATAACATGTGTATGGGTCATGGAGTGTGTTACATTGCATTGTAGGGACCAAACATTAAGATTAGGGTACTGCAGAATTTGCAGTCACCAAGAAACGTGACTGTTGGGCCTTTTTGTAAAGATATTTTGCTATAATTGGACCCTAGAATAAAACCCTCTTTGAGTTGCCTTCCTAATGGTCCAAACCATGTGATCATTGGACAATTATAGGGTTTACAGTGAAGTAATCTTCGCTAACATGCTACTGGAATTACATTACACACACAAACACATTAGTTAAACCTTGAGGCCTTAAAAACCTCTATTTTTGCTCAAGACCAGACCTGTCTAGGGAACCTTATGGTGACCTAAGGACCCTATCAAGACTAGTATATGCGGTGTTAAGAGCTACACTCTAGAGAGCATGAGAATAAACTCACTTTGCATGATTAATGTGTAGTAATTGAACACACATGCATAGTATGATCATTCCATGAAGATAATTGAACTTGAGATATGAAATAAGTGTCTTAAGAAGAAAAATCAGATCTGCCCCTTAGTGTGGAAAGCGATGTTTAGGAAGATAAAACAATGAAAAATAATAAATAGTTTGAGTGTTAACAAGAATAATTATTGTGAATGTTTGCTTAGGTTGCTAAGTGAAGAGTATTGAAGCGTTGAAGCTAAGGAGTGAGGTAAGTAGATATGATAATACCTTTGTTTTCTTCCAAATGTCAATGTTATGTTTTTCAGAAAGTTGTTTTCAAAGTTTATAAATGCAATGTTGGCCTTTATTTGATAGCCCATTTTATGTATCCTAAACTATATGTTGGAAAGAGTTTAAATGCAAATGACTTTATGTGAATGCTTCCACTACGTTATGAATATGTTATAAATGTGTTATGATACTTAATGAAAGTGAATGAAAAGAAAGAAAGGAAAGGAAAGAAATGATTGTATGAATGCATAAGATGTTTTCAAATGTTTTCTTGGCCATATGACTGATGTGCAATGGTACCGGAGCTAGAGGGGCGGGGGCAGCCATCTTGCATAGTCCTCCGGGAATGGCTCACATGAGTGCACCATAGTATATCGAGTGATGTCCATATCCTTGACACGATTGTTTCCGAGGTCGTCTTGCTTTGAATCGGAGTCTGACGGTCTTGGGTTGCGTTCTACCGTGGATTGCTCTATGTTGGAGTGCTTGCCTACTCCGCTGGCGGTGGCAACTGGGACTGTGAGTTCAAGGAAGAAGAAGAAGGGTAAGATCGGTATTAATGGGTTGTTGAGGCTTCTAGGGCAAATCCAACGTAAGTTGGACCGGGTCCGTGCTGGGGTTGCCCTGAAGCCCAATCGCAGGAGGAAAAGGGTTCGTATTTTGGGCCTAACCAATTTTGTTTTGGGTTGCGTTTCCGGGTTGGTCGTTGAAACAGGGTTGGGTCAAAACTCGGATCCTGGTCAATACTCGGATCCGGATCAAAACTCGGATCTAGTTCTAAACTCGGATCCGGGTTCGGAGCTAGGTTTGAATCTAGAATTTGTCTCGAATTCTTTGCCTTTGGAGCCTGTTTCTGCTGTTGCGTCGCTTTTGGTGCCTTCTCCGTGGCTTCCTTTGGTCTCTGAAGATGTTTTGGAGCCGTTGGCTAGGTCTTCTTTGAGTTTGCAAGTTACGGGTTTGGATTCCGGCGATGGATCTTCCCCGGCGGAGTTCTCTCTCTCTCTGGTTCGAGTTCTGGGCGTGAATGTTGGGTCTACCGGTGATGGGTCATCTCAAGGGGCTGCTCTATTGTCAGATCCTAGTTTTTCTGTCCCTTCTGCGGAGGATTTACCGGCGAGCCCTTTGCACAGGGACTGGGAGGATTCTTTTTCTTCGGTGCCTGAAGCCCGCCTAGGTGCGCTTGTGTCTTCAAAGCTTTTTGATTCGGTGCGTCTTTCTGTTCTCAAAGAGGCCTTCTCTATTCCTCGGGAGGTGGACTTTCCGGCGAGCCCTCTTTGCAGGGATAGGGAGGTTCCTTTTTCTAGGGGGGAGGAAACTCAGGTTGTTCGTCCTTCTTCTCCGGTGAAAGGTTTGATTCGTCGTGGGTTCTTTGGTCTGAGAGCTATCTCTCCCTCTCCGGTGGTGTTGAAGGATCCTTCCTTGTCTTCTAAGGGAAAGGACCCTATTCCGGAAGTCTCTCCCACTTTGCCGGTGAAGGATCATGTAGGCTCTACTGTCTCGCCTACCTTTGGGGTGGCTGAGATGGGTCTTCATTCCCCTACTGCTGCCTCCTTGCTCTCGTCTCAGGTCTGCACTTCTCTCTCGACTACTTCCCTTTCTGATGGGGCGGCTGAGATGGGTAGGAGTCTTAGCTGTCCTTTCCTCGCATGATAGAGAGTGGTACTCCCATTTATTCCTCTGTTTCCATGTCCCAACTGTGGTATCACCGGAGGGTGAAGGAAAAAGTCGCAAAGCAGCTGCATAAGAACAAAGACCTGCTTGCCGAGGTTGTGGTTGATACTTCGGTGGAAGGGAAGGAGGACTATTCTGATAGGGTGCTTGATGCGATGAGCCTCGCTCCCGTTGTGGGGTTGTCTTGGGGTGGTGAAGACAAAAAGCTTCGGGACCTTTTTTCCGACATTGAAAAGAGGGAGCCCGTGGTTGAAGCTTCTGCTCCTAAGGTTAAGGGATGAGGGAGCTCAAAAATCTGGATTGCTCCATCTCTCCGGTGAAGGGCCAGCATCGGCGGGGATTTTTGGGGTCAAAAAATGCATTTTCCTTTCCCCCTGAGGTGCACTAGGGTTTTTCTTGGGTGTTTGGTTGGGTTCCTTGTATACTTTCTTGCGTACTTAGAGGTTTTTCTGGGTTTTTGGTTTGTTAGGGTGTTTGGTTGGGTTCCTTTGTATACTTTATTGTGGAGGCGCTTTGCGCTCTTTTTTGATATATACTACATTATTTATCAAAAATAAAATAAAACTAGTAGTAAAATTAGGTTTCCTTTCCAAACCAAACTTCTTTTTCTTTTTGAAATAACTTGGGAAAAGAACTCCTACAAAATAGGGATTTGTTAACTTAAAATTAGGATTTGTTGGACACGCTCTCTTCTCTCTCTTCCATCTCCGCCTGAGAACAGGCGCGTGGGTGGCGTGTGATTACTGTTTGGGTGTCTAGCTTGTTGGTCTGGGTAGCGTTATGCCTGTTTCGAGAAAGTGGATAGTGGAGTCTAAAACTTTTGAGTTACTGATTAAGAGTGGGGCTTCAGGGGTGAGATTTTTTGAAAGAGGCAATAGGAAACAAAAAACCATCTTTCTGCAGAAGGATGAGCTGGTGTGGTTGGCACGCATTATAGAGGACTTGGTGACAGTGGATTCTTCTAAGGTTTTTTGGGACCAATCCAGAGCAAGGTACCCATAGATAATTGCACAAAAATGTGCTAACAGACATGGACGGTTCCTGACAGTAGAAGAGTATGATGGCAGGCATAGGAGTGGCTCGATCATTATACCAGAAGGACGTTATGGTCAAGGATGGACACGTCTCATTTCGGAGGTACGTCTGGCGAAGTCTTCCCTGTGTGAGTCTAGGGAGGTCAGGGAAGTTTTATAAAAATTATGATGTAGGGGGGAGAAGGAGGATATATGTGGAAGTTTTGGGGTCATCGCTGAAGTTGACAGAGGACTGTTTCAATGATTTCGCTGAGCCAATAGCCAGGGTGCCAAGGTGGTTGAAGGAGGTTTCTGCAGAGAAGGAGAAGCAAGTTCAGCTTTCTACTATACAGGAGGAGGGTTTGCACGAGTCCTTAATCCCGGTGAAGGAGGGAACGAGCAACCCAAAGGCAGGGGAGCCACTGGGTGTCCACGGCGGAGCTCCGACGAGCAGGTTCCCGTCTCCGGCGAGCAGGTTGATCACCACGATGAGGCTGACAGCTTCGAAACGTGGCGCTGATCACGTGAAGGGATGGGAGGGGGTAGGTAGCTGCGACGTGTAGGCCTGGTTTCGTGTAAAAGATGATCTAATTAATGCAAAGGAGTCGTTGAGAAGACTGAGAGGCGAGGTGGACGTGGGGCTTGACAGAATTGAAAGGGCTATCAGTTTGGAGGGCCTGAGTGTTCTCTCTAGGCCTGGTGGATCGTACGATTATGGGCTGGCTGGAGGGGGAAATTATAAGAAAGGAGTAGCCCAGCCCAAGAAGGTTACTAGGGGAAGGCCCAAGCATGGAAAGAGTCTTCAGCCGGTCAAAACGTATTTTAGGAGGGAAAGCTGCTCGGCCTGTGGAGAAAGGGGAGGCATCGGTTAGAGGTCCGAAGCTTGCAGAGGTGCCGGACAGTTCGCTGGGAGGTCCTAACGCTCCGGTGGGCTTCGCCGGTACCGCTGTAAGTCCCGAGGATAAGTCGCTGGCCTGTGACAGGGAGACCCATGCCGGTTCTGTTCTGCAGGTTGACTCTACGTCTCTGGCAGAGGTGCCGACAGAGGTAGTTAGGTCCAGTGAGGGGGCGACAAGGAAGAATCCGGCAAGGGATGGTGGTCTGGGAGATGCTCCGATGTTGGGTTCTCCGGTTGGTGAGCTGGTCTGCTCGACGGAAGATCAAAAGACTCCGGTGGGAGTTGCCGGTAACGCTACTAGTCCCGATGGTAGGTTATGTTTCGGCGACAGGGAGGCCCATGTCATTTCGGCCCTGGAGATAGCCTCCACACCTCCGGCAGAGGTGCCGACAAAGGAAAATTTGCCTAGTAAGGGGGCGGCGAGGAAGATTCCGGCAAGGGATGGTGCTTCGGGAGATAAGTCGACAGTGGGATCCAGTTTCTAGGATACGGCGATGATGGAGTTTAGAGCTCAAGTGTTGGGCTCTCCGATTAAGATGCAGGGGCTTCCTTCCAGGCTTGCTGACCAAAGTTCTCTGATGGGGGTCTTGTGCGACTCTGGTCCAAGGATCCTGGGTAAGCAGCCTGGTAAGGGGGTGTCCTCGGAATCCTCTGGGTCTACTGCCAATGACGGTGAGGAGGCCAGGAGGGGAGGTTCTCTGGGTATTTCTGTGTTGGGTATTTTGGGTAAGGAGCTGGGGCCTTGTATATCACAGACGGATAACTTGGGTGGAGTTTCTACACCAGTGGAGGGTTCTAGTTCCCAGGAATCTTTTGTCCCAAATTCTGTACAGGAGGTGCAGTTAGAGGTGCAGGAGAGGAATTTTATCATTAAGGCATGTAAGGAACTTGGCCTATCTTGTGATGGAGAGGAAGGAAAGCTTGCAGAGACCATTGGGGTGCTTATGGCTGACAACAAAGGCAAAGAAGTGGAGAGGGAAGTGTGCTCTCCTGCAGTCATAAAAGGTAAGAGGGAGCTAATAAACTTGCAGTCCTCTGTTAATTTTTTGGGGCTTTCGTCAAGGGACAGAAATAAGGGGAGGGTCAGTCGAGTTAAATCATGAAGCTTAAAATTCTGTCATGGAATGTGAGAGGTTTGAATGAGAGGGATAAAAGGTTGAGGGTTAGGAATTTGCTTAGAAGTTGGAAGGCAGATGTGGTTTGTTTCCAAGAGACAAAGATGGACTTTATTTCGTATAACTTAGTGAGGAGCTTATGGGGATGTCCGTATGTGGAGTGGTGCTTTGTTCCTTCCATTGGGGCTTCGGGGGATATTTTGCTCATGTGGGACAAGAGGGCTGTTGAGAAGGTGGATGTAGTGTTGGGAAGTTATGTGGCAGCTTGCTTTTTCAAGAATGTTGAGGATGGTTTTGAGTGGGCATTTGCGGGGGTGTATGGTCCTAACAGAGTAAATGCTAGGCGTTTCCTTTGGGAGGAGCTGGCAGGGGTCATGAGCTGCTGGGACATGCCGTGGTGTATCGGTGGGGATTTCAATGTCACCCTTTACTCTAGTGAAAGGTCAAGGGGAGCTCATTCATGGTCGGCAATGAGGGATTTTGGTGAGTTCATATCGAAACAGGGTCTCATGGACCTTCCCTAAGTGGGGGGGATTTCTACTTGGTCAAACAATAACTCTTGGTCTAGGCTTGACCGGTTTCTTGTCTCCCCGGAGTGGGAAGCCCGCCATCCGGACTTGTGTTAGAAGAGGATGCTTCGGGTTTGTTCCAACCATGCTCCTATTATTTTGGTTTGTATCTCTCCTGGGGGAGGTAAAAGACCTTTCAAATTTGAGAATATGTAGCTCAAAGTGGAGGGTTTTGTGGATAAAGTGCACAGCTGGTGGGACTCGTATCATTTTTAGGGCACTCCGAGTTTCATTCTTTCCAAAAAGATGCAAGCTCTAAAGTGGGATATTAGGAGATGGAATGCTCAAGATTTTGGCAATGTGGGGGTTTGTATTAAGGGTCGCATGGAAGATCTTAAAGCTCTGGACAGGTTGGAGGAAGAGAGAGGTTTATCCTCGAAAGAGATTGAGAAGAAAAGGGTGCTCGCTAGAGAGTTAGAAATTTCCCTCCTTCAAGAAGAAATCAGTTGGAGGCAAAAATCTAGAATCCGTTGGTTGAAAGAGGGCGACAAGTGTACTAAATTCTTCCATCGGATTGCTAATGCCAACTGCAGACAGAATTATATTGAGTCTCTGAACATTCATGGCACTACTACCTCTGATCAAGAGGCTATTAGTAATCACATTACTCGCTTTTATAAGACACTCTTCACAGAGACTCTCAGTTGGAGACTGAGGTTGGATAATCTTCATTTCGATATGTTGGAGGAGGAAGAGTCTTCTAGTCTAGAAGTTCCTTTTGAGGAAAGGGAGGTGTGGGAGGTGGTCAAAAAAATGGATAGGGATAAGGCTTCAGGCCCGGATGGTTTTTCTATGGCTTTCTTTCAGGATTGTTGGGAGGTGATCAAAAAGGATGTCATGGCTGTTTTTGTGGAGCTCTATGATCGAGGTAAATTCGAAAAAAGTCTCAATGCTACGTTCATTGCTCTTATTCCGAAGTCGCATAGGGCATCCGATCTGAAGGACTTCCGTCCAATTA
>NC_081546.1:14948301-14977876 GCF_901000735.1 Corylus avellana | reverse complement strand
ATATATTTGAAAATCCTTTGTGCCCAAGTAATCCCATAATTATTATATTATGCTTCTTTATTTTATTTCATTTGTTGGGAGATTTTATCCTTTAGGCTTTAGGGTTTCATTATAAATTAGTATCAGTTGTGATAGAATAAACAACTTTTGATCAATAATATTATCGGTTTCTATTCTCTTTCAACATGTGTTGATTGTATGTGCATTGAGGATGTAGCTTCTCTTTCTATTCTCTTTCACAATTATTGATCAATGCATCCTCAATGTGAAAGAGAAGCTACGTCCTCAATGCACATACAATCAACACACGTTGAAAGATAATAGAAACCGATAATATTATTGATCAAAAGTTGTTTATTCTATTACAACTAATACTAATTTATAATGAAACCCTCAAGCTACTAAAGGATAAAATCTCCCAATAAAAGAAATAAATTAAAAAAGCAGAATTGAATAATTATGGGATTACTTGGGCACAAAGGATTTCCAAATATATGGAAATACTTGGTGCCAAAGAAAGACTAATAATGAGAATCTTCTAGATGGAAAATCAGGAGAATTATATGCAGAATATCTTCTAAAACACATTTTGTCAATTAATCTCCTCTTTCTTTATTGGACTTCACTCTCGATGAGTAATTTATTAATTATTGTCCGACGGACCCGACAAACCGTTCAGTCTGTTGACTTGTCCTACATCGTAGGTGCACTTATTCCATTCCTCTCCTATGTGTGGGCTTCTGTCTCTAGTTCCCCTAGCCTGTAGAACCATCCATGACACCATCTGGTTTGGTTTAAAACATAAACACAAAAGGTGAGTCAAATACTCATTAAGTAGATACAACATACAGTAAATAATGTTGGAAACAAGTTTGAGTTTCAAAACATTCATCATCATAAAACTTTTCTTTCCTTTAAATTCTTGGGTGACCGACACACAATTTCACTCTATGTAAGAGTTGGCGATCACAAGGATCCCGGTTCCATTCCCATGACCACAGGTGGAATCGTGTCAAGGATGTGGACATCACTCGATATACTATGGTGCACTCATGTGAGCCATTCCCGGAGGACTATGCAAGATGGCTGCCCCCGCCCCTCTAGCTCCGGTACCATTGCACATCAGTCATATGCCCAAGAAAACATTTGAAAACATCTTATGCATTCATACAATCATTTCTTTCCTTTCCTTTCTTTCTTTTCATTCACTTTCATTAAGTATCATAACACATTTATAACATATTCATAACGTAGTGGAAGCATTCACATAAAGTCATTTGCATTTAAACTCTTTCCAACATATAGTTTAGGATACATAAAATGGGCTATCAAATAAAGGCCAACATTGCATTTATAAACTTTGAAAACAACTTTCTGAAAAACATAACATTGACATTTGGAAGAAAACAAAGGTATTATCATATCTACTTACCTCACTCCTTAGCTTCAACGCTTCAATACTCTTCACTTAGCAACCTAAGCAAACATTCACAATAATTATTCTTGTTAACACTCAAACTATTTATTATTTTTCATTGTTTTATCTTCCTAAACATCGCTTTCCACACTAAGGGGCAGATCTGATTTTTCTTCTTAAGACACTTATTTCATATCTCAAGTTCAATTATCTTCATGGAATGATCATACTATGCATGTGTGTTCAATTACTACACATTAATCATGCAAAGTGAGTTTATTCTCATGCTCTCTAGAGTGTAGCTCTTAACACCGCATATACTAGTCTTGATAGGGTCCTTAGGTCACCATAAGGTTCCCTAGACAGGTCTGGTCTTGAGCAAAAATAGAGGTTTTTAAGGCCTCAAGGTTTAACTAATGTGTTTGTGTGTGTAATGTAATTCCAGTAGCATGTTAGCGAAGATTACTTCACTGTAAACCCTATAATTGTCCAATGATCACATGGTTTGGACCATTAGGAAGGCAACTCAAAGAGGGTTTTATTCTAGGGTCCAATTATAGCAAAATATCTTTACAAAAAGGCCCAACAGTCACGTTTCTTGGTGACTGCAAATTCTGCAGTACCCTAATCTTAATGTTTGGTCCCTACAATGCAATGTAACACACTCCATGACCCATACACATGTTATGCTAATAATACACTCATGAAAATCATGCAATCGTGTTGTAAAAGCTATGTTCATGTTGGTTAAGAGAGAAATCAGATTCAACCCACCCCCAGCATGTATAGGAAGATTAAACGTCAACTTTAATTCAGTTATTAATGTATTACTAGGTCTTTGTTATGACTCTTTTGATAACAAAACCATACATCACTTATAAGGCTTATTAGGACTCGTACCTAGCAAAATCCAGCCATGACGTAGGAGAACACAAAGAGATGGAAATCTGAGCAGCAAAACTGATGGTGCAAAAATCAGTTTCTTGCATTGACTTTGAAATATTTCAGATGTTGGGATTAAGGAAAACACAAAGGAGACACCTTTTTTTTTTTTTTTTTTTTTTCAAATTAATTGAACGGAACTCAAAAGACTTGAAAAATCGTTGAAGATACTTACATAAGGAAATTGGGCAGCAATGGCAACTTCTAGGACAGCAGTGACGTCAAGATTTTGTTTGTAGAAATTTAGGTTTTCGCTTGGAGGAATGAATAGAGGAAGAGAGAGAGAAAGCTGCGTTGAAATCTCTTTCTTTTTCTTTTCTTTTTCAAAAACTGACGTGAGGCTATTGGGAGTAAACAAGCGGCTGTTTTGTGGTTGTTTTAGGGATTTTGATTGACTGGCAGAAACAAGGTAAACTGATGGCTGCAGGAGGGTTTTAGTGCAACTAGTGCTTTAGGGCAGCAATAAAAACTCACGTGTGTTTTAAAAAACTTTCCTTTCCTTGATCTTTTGGGACAATAAAACTAGTAGTAAAAAATCTTTGAGAGTGTAAGATTTTCCCTCTCGTCTTTTTCCTGAATTCAGTAAGAGAAGTAAGATTTTGGATTTGCTAGCGGTGGTGCGGCTGGTGCTGCGCGCTAGGGTTCGGCGTGCTTATTATGGAATGCAGCTTCTCTTTTGAAGCTAAAACTTCTGCTTTTCGGCAAAGGTTGGGTGTTCTAACCTTCGTCTGGAGGAAAGGAGAAAAGGATTCGTGGGGTATATTTTCGTGAGCATTCAGTGTTCGTCATGGTTGGTGGATACGGTGGAAGCAGCAATTCAGGCTCAGGTGAAGGAAGAAATCGCCAAATCTTACCGTGAGGGTGATAAGGCCACGATGGTCCACGAGGGAGGTAATAAGGCCGGAAGGTTCTTGGAGGTATCGGTGTTGGCTGAGGGTGGTCGTAAGGGAGTCATTCGGCTTTCGGAGGGACGCTTTGGGAGGGGCTGGCGGCGTTTTGCGGGAGAGCTTCGGCAACTGTTGGCGGCCCAGTTCAAGTTGTCCGGTACGGCGGAGGTTGGGGTTCCATCTTCGGCGGGGCTTCTCATGGATGCTCCTTCTCTGGGGGTCGATTTCGGGAGGTCTTTCGTGGATGTCCTTTGATCTACTCCGGGCGTCGAGGCGAGAGCAGTAGATTACAAGGTGTGTTACCCGAGGTCTCTCGATTTGTTTCCGAGGTCGTCTTGCTTTGAATCGGAGTCTGACGGTCTTGGGTTGCGTTCTACCGTGGATTGCTCTATGTTGGAGTGCTTGCCTACTCCGCTGGCGGTGGCAACTGGGACTGTGAGTTCAAGGAAGAAGAAGAAGGGTAAGATCGGTATTAATGGGTTGTTGAGGCTTCTAGGGCAAATCCAACGTAAGTTGGACCGGGTCCGTGCTGGGGTTGCCCTGAAGCCCAATCGCAGGAGGAAAAGGGTTCGTATTTTGGGCCTAACCAATTTTGTTTTGGGTTGCGTTTCCGGGTTGGTCGTTGAAACAGGGTTGGGTCAAAACTCGGATCCTGGTCAATACTCGGATCCGGATCAAAACTCGGATCTAGTTCTAAACTAGGATCCGGGTTCGGAGCTAGGTTTGAATCTAGAATTTGTCTCGAATTCTTTGCCTTTGGAGCCTGTTTCTGCTGTTGCGTCGCTTTTGGTGCTTTCTCCGTGGCTTCCTTTGGTCTCTGAAGATGTTTTGGAGCCGTTGGCTAGGTCTTCTTTGAGTTTGCAGGTTACGGGTTTGGATTCCGGAGATGGATCTTCCCCGGCGGAGTTCTCTCTCTCTCTAGTGCGAGTTCTGGGCGTGAATGTTGGGTCTACCGGTGATGGGTCATCTCAAGGGGCTGCTCTGTTGTCAGATCCTAGTTTTTCTGTCCCTTCTGCGGAGGATTTACCGGCGAGCCCTTTGCACAGGGACTGGGAGGATTCTTTTTCTTCGGTGCCTGAAGCCCCGCCTAGGTGCGCTTGTGTCTTCAAAGCTTTTTGATTCGGTGCGTCTTTCTGTTCTCAAAGAGGCCTTCTCTATTCCTCGGGAGGTGGACTTTCCGGCGAGCCCTCTTTGCAGGGATAGGGAGGTTCCTTTTTCTAGGGGGGAGGAAACTCAGGTTGTTCGTCCTTCTTCTCCGGTGAAAGGTTTGATTCGTCGTGGGTTCTTTGGTCTGAGAGCTATCTCTCCCTCTCCGGTGGTGTTGAAGGATCCTTCCTTGTCTTCTAAGGGAAAGGACCCTATTCCGGAAGTCTCTCCCACTTTGCCGGTGAAGGATCATGTAGGCTCTACTGTCTCGCCTACCTTTGGGGTGGCTGAGATGGGTCTTCATTCCCCTACTGCTGCCTCCTTGCTCTCGTCTCAGGTCTGCACTTCTCTCTCGACTACTTCCCTTTCTGATGGGGCGGCTGAGATGGGTAGGAGTCTTAGCTGTCCTTTCCTCGCATGATAGAGAGTGGTACTCCCATTTATTCCTCTGTTTCCATGTCCCAACTGTGGTATCACCGGAGGGTGAAGGAAAAAGTCGCAAAGCAGCTGCATAAGAACAAAGACCTGCTTGCCGAGGTTGTGGTTGATACTTCGGTGGAAGGGAAGGAGGGCTATTCTGATAGGGTGCTTGATGCGATGAGCCTCGCTCCCGTTGTGGGGTTGTCTTGGGGTGGTGAAGACAAAAAGCTTCGGGACCTTTTTTCCGACATTGAAAAGAGGGAGCCCGTGGTTGAAGCTTCTGCTCCTAAGGTTAAGGGATGAGGGAGCTCAAAAATCTGGATTGCTCCATCTCTCCGGTGAAGGGCCAGCATCGGCGGGGATTTTTGGGGTCAAAAAATGCATTTTCCTTTCCCCCTGAGGTGCACTAGGGTTTTTCTTGGGTGTTTGGTTGGGTTCCTTGTATACTTTCTTGCGTACTTAGAGGTTTTTCTGGGTTTTTGGTTTGTTAGGGTGTTTGGTTGGGTTCCTTTGTATACTTTATTGTGGAGGCGCTTTGCGCTCTTTTTTGATATATACTACATTATTTATCAAAAATAAAATAAAACTAGTAGTAAAATTAGGTTTCCTTTCCAAACCAAACTTCTTTTTCTTTTTGAAATAACTTGGGAAAAGAACTCCTACAAAATAGGGATTTGTTAACTTAAAATTAGGATTTGTTGGACACGCTCTCTTCTCTCTCTTCCATCTCCGCCTGAGAACAGGCGCGTGGGTGGCGTGTGATTACTGTTTGGGTGTCTAGCTTGTTGGTCTGGGTAGCGTTATGCCTGTTTCGAGAAAGTGGATAGTGGAGTCTAAAACTTTTGAGTTACTGATTAAGAGTGGGGCTTCAGGGGTGAGATTTTTTGAAAGAGGCAATAGGAAACAAAAAACCATCTTTCTGCAGAAGGATGAGCTGGTGTGGTTGGCACGCATTATAGAGGACTTGGTGACAGTGGATTCTTCTAAGGTTTTTTGGGACCAATCCAGAGCAAGGTACCCATAGATAATTGCACAAAAATGTGCTAACAGACATGGACGGTTCCTGACAGTAGAAGAGTATGATGGCAGGCATAGGAGTGGCTCGATCATTATACCAGAAGGACGTTATGGTCAAGGATGGACACGTCTCATTTCGGAGGTACGTCTGGCGAAGTCTTCCCTGTGTGAGTCTAGGGAGGTCAGGGAAGTTTTATAAAAATTATGATGTAGGGGGGAGAAGGAGGATATATGTGGAAGTTTTGGGGTCATCGCTGAAGTTGACAGAGGACTGTTTCAATGATTTCGCTGAGCCAATAGCCAGGGTGCCAAGGTGGTTGAAGGAGGTTTTTGCAGAGAAGGAGAAGCAAGTTCAGCTTTCTACTATACAGGAGGAGGGTTTGCACGAGTCCTTAATCCCGGTGAAGGAGGGAACGAGCAACCCAAAGGCAGGGAAGCCACTGGGTGTCCACGGCGGAGCTCCGGCGAGCAGGTTCCCGTCTCCGGCGAGCAGGTTGATCACCACGATGAGGCTGACAGCTTCGGAATGTGGCGCTGATCACGTGAAGGGATGGGAGGGGGTAGGTAGCCACAACGTGTAGGCCTGGTTTCGTGTAAAAGATGATCTAATTAATGCAAAGGAGTCGTTGAGAAGACTGAGAGGCGAGGTGGACGTGGGGCTTGACAGAATTGAAAGGGCTATCAGTTTGGAGGGCCTGAGTGTTCTCTCTAGGCCTGGTGGATCGTACGATTATGGGCTGGCTGGAGGGGGAAATTATAAGAAAGGAGTAGCCCAGCCCAAGAAGGTTACTAGGGGAAGGCCCAAGCATGGAAAGAGTCTTCAGCCGGTCAAAACGTATTTTAGGAGGGAAAGCTGCTCGGCCTGTGGAGAAAGGGGAGGCATCGGTTAGAGGTCCGAAGCTTGCAGAGGTGCCGGACAGTTCGCTGGGAGGTCCTAACGCTCCGGTGGGCTTCGCCGGTACCGCTGTAAGTCCCGAGGATAAGTCGCTGGCCTGTGACAGGGAGACCCATGCCGGTTCTGTTCTGCAGGTTGACTCTACGTCTCTGGCAGAGGTGCCGACAGAGGTAGTTAGGTCCAGTGAGGGGGCGACAAGGAAGAATCCGGCAAGGGATGGTGGTCTGGGAGATGCTCCGATGTTGGGTTCTCCGGTTGGTGAGCTGGTCTGCTCGACGGAAGATCAAAAGACTCCGGTGGGAGTTGCCGGTAACGCTACTAGTCCCGATGGTAGGTTATGTTTCGGCGACAGGGAGGCCCATGTCATTTCGGCCCTGGAGATAGCCTCCACACCTCCGGCAGAGGTGCCGACAAAGGAAAATTTGCCTAGTAAGGGGGCGGCGAGGAAGATTCCGGCAAGGGATGGTGCTTCGGGAGATAAGTCGACAGTGGGATCCAGTTTCTAGGATACGGCGATGATGGAGTTTAGAGCTCAAGTGTTGGGCTCTCCGATTAAGATGCAGGGGCTTCCTTCCAGGCTTGCTGACCAAAGTTCTCTGATGGGGGTCTTGTGCGACTCTGGTCCAAGGATCCTGGGTAAGCAGCCTGGTAAGGGGGTGTCCTCGGAATCCTCTGGGTCTACTGCCAATGACGGTGAGGAGGCCAGGAGGGGAGGTTCTCTGGGTATTTCTGTGTTGGGTATTTTGGGTAAGGAGCTGGGGCCTTGTATATCACAGACGGATAACTTGGGTGGAGTTTCTACACCAGTGGAGGGTTCTAGTTCCCAGGAATCTTTTGTCCCAAATTCTGTACAGGAGGTGCAGTTAGAGGTGCAGGAGAGGAATTTTATCATTAAGGCATGTAAGGAACTTGGCCTATCTTGTGATGGAGAGGAAGGAAAGCTTGCAGAGACCATTGGGGTGCTTATGGCTGACAACAAAGGCAAAGAAGTGGAGAGGGAAGTGTGCTCTCCTGCAGTCATAAAAGGTAAGAGGGAGCTAATAAACTTGCAGTCCTCTGTTAATTTTTTGGGGCTTTCGTCAAGGGACAGAAATAAGGGGAGGGTCAGTCGAGTTAAATCATGAAGCTTAAAATTCTGTCATGGAATGTGAGAGGTTTGAATGAGAGGGATAAAAGGTTGAGGGTTAGGAATTTGCTTAGAAGTTGGAAGGCAGATGTGGTTTGTTTCCAAGAGACAAAGATGGACTTTATTTCGTATAACTTAGTGAGGAGCTTATGGGGATGTCCGTATGTGGAGTGGTGCTTTGTTCCTTCCATTGGGGCTTCGGGGGATATTTTGCTCATGTGGGACAAGAGGGCTGTTGAGAAGGTGGATGTAGTGTTGGGAAGTTATGTGGCAGCTTGCTTTTTCAAGAATGTTGAGGATGGTTTTGAGTGGGCATTTGCGGGGGTGTATGGTCCTAACAGAGTAAATGCTAGGCGTTTCCTTTGGGAGGAGCTGGCAGGGGTCATGAGCTGCTGGGACATGCCGTGGTGTATCGGTGGGGATTTCAATGTCACCCTTTACTCTAGTGAAAGGTCAAGGGGAGCTCATTCATGGTCGGCAATGAGGGATTTTGGTGAGTTCATATCGAAACAGGGTCTCATGGACCTTCCCTAAGTGGGGGGGATTTCTACTTGGTCAAACAATAACTCTTGGTCTAGGCTTGACCGGTTTCTTGTCTCCCCGGAGTGGGAAGCCCGCCATCCGGACTTGTGTTAGAAGAGGATGCTTCGGGTTTGTTCCAACCATGCTCCTATTATTTTGGTTTGTATCTCTCCTGGGGGAGGTAAAAGACCTTTCAAATTTGAGAATATGTAGCTCAAAGTGGAGGGTTTTGTGGATAAAGTGCACAGCTGGTGGGACTCGTATCATTTTTAGGGCACTCCGAGTTTCATTCTTTCCAAAAAGATGCAAGCTCTAAAGTGGGATATTAGGAGATGGAATGCTCAAGATTTTGGCAATGTGGGGGTTTGTATTAAGGGTCGCATGGAAGATCTTAAAGCTCTGGACAGGTTGGAGGAAGAGAGAGGTTTATCCTCGAAAGAGATTGAGAAGAAAAGGGTGCTCGCTAGAGAGTTAGAAATTTCCCTCCTTCAAGAAGAAATCAGTTGGAGGCAAAAATCTAGAATCCGTTGGTTGAAAGAGGGCGACAAGTGTACTAAATTCTTCCATCGGATTGCTAATGCCAACTGCAGACAGAATTATATTGAGTCTCTGAACATTCATGGCACTACTACCTCTGATCAAGAGGCTATTAGTAATCACATTACTCGCTTTTATGAGACACTCTTCACAGAGACTCTCAGTTGGAGACTGAGGTTGGATAATCTTCATTTCGATATGTTGGAGGAGGAAGAGTCTTCTAGTCTAGAAGTTCCTTTTGAGGAAAGGAAGGTGTGGGAGGTGGTCAAAAAAATGGATAGGGATAAGGCTCCAGGCTCGGATGGTTTTTCTATGGCTTTCTTTCAGGATTGTTGGGAGGTGATCAAAAAGGATGTCATGGCTGTTTTTGTGGAGCTCTATGATCGAGGTAAATTCGAAAAAAGTCTCAATGCTACGTTCATTGCTCTTATTCCGAAGTCGCATAGGGCATCCGATCTGAAGGACTTCCGTCCAATTAGCCTTGTGGGGGGGATTTATAAGATCATTGCGAAGGTTTTAGCCAACAGAATGAGGGGAGTCATGAACCGGGTCATTTCCAACCCGTAAAACGCCTTTGTCAAAGGTAGACATATTTTGGATTCGGTGCTCATTGCCAATGAATGCCTGGATAGCCGTCTCAGATCTAGGGATCCCGGTCTCTTGTGTAAGTTGGATATGGAGAAGGCTTATGACTACATGAACTAGAAGTTTTTGCTCTATTTATTAAAAAGATGCGGCTTCGGTGAGAAATGGTGCTCTTGGATTGAACATTGTATCTCGTCGGTGCGGTTCTCGATGTTGATCAATGGTTCGCCTTCCGGCTTTTTTGTGAGCTCGCGTGGGGTTAGGCAAGGTGACCTTCATTATGGTCATGGAAGCCTTTAGCAGGATGATTAATGCCTCTATTAGTAGGGGTTTCATCAATGGGTTCTATGTGGGTGCCAGGGAGCATGAGCGGGTTTCGGTTTCCCATCTTCTTTTTGCTGATGATACGCTGGTGTTTTGTGAGGCAGCTTCTGAACATGTTAGATTTATTAAAGCTCTCATTATTGGCTTCGAGGCGGTTTTAGGGCTAAAAGTTAATCGGGTCAAGTTTGTTTTGGTCCCAGTAAGAGATTCGGTTGAGACGGAGGAGTTCGCTGGCGTTTTGGGTTGTGGTACTAGCTCCTTACCCTTGAAGTATCTGGGTCTTCCATTAGGGGCTTCCTTCAAGCAGTTGGCTATTTGGGATGACATGTTGGAGAAAATTGCTAGAAGGTTGGCCTCTTGGAAGCGTTCATATTTGTCCAAGGGGGCAAGGCTCACCCTCATCAAGAGCACTTTATCCAATCTCCCCACCTATCTTTTGTCTCTCTTCCCCATCCCTACGTGGCGAATCGCATTGAGAAGATTCAACGGGATTTTTTATGGGGAGGTTTCAAGGATGAGCCTAAGTTCCATTTGGTCAGTTGGCACGAGGTTTGTTCCCCGATTGAGGGAGGCTTAGGGATTCGGAGCTTGCATCTTTTTCAATCAAGCTCTCTTGGGGAAATGGTTATGGAGATTTGCAAATGAGGAAGTAGCTTGGTGCAGAAGTATCTTGGTGGCTAAGTATGGGGTGGTTTGGGGTGGTTGGCGTTCAAATGTTCCTCGTGGAACGAATGGGGTGGGGTTATGGAAACACATTTGTGGGGTTTGGAGGTCGTTTCGGTGCCACTTCAGATTAGTTCCTGGTTTCAGGGGGAAGGTCAAGTTTTGGGAGGATTGTTGGTGTGGCGAGACGTTTCTCAAAGATGCTTTTCCGGGTCTCTTTAATATTGTCTGCAACAAGGATGCTTCCATTGCGGATATCCGGGAGTGTGTAAATGGGATGGTTCACTGGAATGTTACTTTTACCCGTAGTATTCATGATTGGGAGGAGATGGCATTAGCCTCTTTTTTCTCGCTCTTGTATTCGTCTTCGATTTGGGGGGAAGGGGAGGACCGGATGTGGTGGATCCCTTCAAGTAAAGGGAAGTTTGAGGTTCACTCCTTCTATAGGAGGCTTGCCTTTAAGGAGCCTAACCACTTCCCGTGGAGAAGCATTTGGCGTACTAAGGCTCCTTTGAGAGTGGCGTTTTTCGCATGGTCGGCTGCCCTTGGGAAATCTCTCACGCTGGATAATGTTCGGAAGAGAGGTATTGTTGTGATTAATCATTGTTGTATGTGTGAGGCGGATGGGGAGTCCGTGGATCATCTCTTCCTTCATTGTGGGGTCGCGCGCAAGTTGTGGGATGTTATCTTCTCTCGCTTTAACATGAGTTGGGTTATGCCTAGAAGCGTAAAGGAGATGTTTGCTAGTTGGTGGGCGGGAGGTAGAACTAGTAGTGCCGTGGTATGGAAGATGGCTCCCCTTTGTCTTCTATGGCGTCTTTGGAAGGAAAGGAATGCGAGATGCTTCGAAGATTTGTCGAGGAACCTTGAGGACCTTATTCACTTCTTTTTGTACACCTTATTCACATGGACTACAGGTTGTCTTGCTCCTTTAGTGATCAATTTTCCTGATTTTCTCTTTATGTTCTCTTCTTCTTTCTCCCCTACTTAATTAGTCGCTCTCTTGTATACTCCCTATTTGGGAAAAGCAAGAAAACTTTCCTGTTTGGGAAAAAGACAGCTAGCCAGATTTTCTTAGGGCCTAGACTTCAACTATACTGACTCTCTTGCCATTTTTAGGTCTTTTTCATCCCTCTAACATACCCCTCATTAAACTCATGAAAATTAGAGGACAATTAAAGAAATAGCTACCAAACAATAAAACAAATATAAAACAACAAGCAATCATTATAAAATTTACCCTAGGAGGTCTAGGGTGCTACATGTTTCCCTCTTCTGCATCCTTAGACTAGTCATAAGCTTATATTTCGTAGCAAATGGTGTTTTTCTTGGGTATAGTTCACATCATAAGGGGTATAGATGTTTAGATCCTTTGTTTCGTAAGGTCTATATATCAAGGCATGTTGTTTTTTATGAAAACTCAGTTCCTGTGAAGAAGGGTGCCCTGTTTGCTGTTGCTTCCTTAATATCACAACATGCTACTATACCTGTACCACTTCCTCTACATATTTTCTCCCACCTCAACTCCACGCCCCTCTACTCCACTTGCCCATGCTGATTTTTCATCCCCCCAGACTGACACTCAGCCTGATCCACATCTCCCAGATTCTCCTTCTTGCCCCCACTCCCTCATCTACTGCTACCAAAAATTCTCTTGATTTCACTTCTCCAACTATTTCTCTTATTGAACCAACCCAATCTGCCCCTGCTCCTATTGCTGACCCTCCAAACCCCTCTCTTCTTGTGCCTACCGAACCCGCCCCTTACATCCTTTGTTGACAAATACCTCTCATTCTTGTCAAATGCTTACTTGCCCACAAATGGAAATTTGAAGCCTTGCTTTTTTCTTGATTACTAATTGTTTTTCAGCACCAAGCACCCCTTTTGTGCCTTTTCCAATATGCAAATTCCTGCTGAACCCACTTGTTACTCACAGGCTTCCTTGTTCCCGGATTGGCAAGCTACTATGGGTGAAGAATTTGAAGCCATTCTTGCTAATTGCACTTGGTCTATTTGTCCAAGGTCGTTACATCAGCATGTTATTCGGAATAAGTGGGTCTACAACATTAACATAAGCAAGATGGGTTCTATTTATCAATATAAAGCTAGGTTGGTTGCCAAAGGATTTGATCAAGAGGATGGGATTGATTTCATGGAAAAATGTAGTCCAGTTATTAAACGTTCTACTATTCGGGTTATTCTTGCATTGGTTGTCAATTTTAATTGGTATATCAGACAGCTTGATGTCTGTGGTCCTTCACGGAGTGCTATTGGAGGAGGTTTACCTGGAGCAGCCTAGTGGTTTTATTGGCACTCGGTTTCCTGATCATGTTTGTCGCCTTCAAAAGTCTCTTTACGGTCTCAAGCAGGCTCCTCAGGCTTAGTTTACAAGATTATCCACTACCCTTCATGAGCTTGGATTTTATTCATCACTGATTGATAGTTTTTTGCTCATGTTTCACAAGGATGCTATTCATATTTCCATTCTTATTTATGTGGACATCATTTTAGTCACTGGCACACATCGTTCTCTTATTTTCTCATTGATTAAATGGTTGCAACATGTATTCAAAATGAAAGACCTTGGTGACTTGAATTATTTTCTTGGTATTCAAGCATTTTGGACCACTTCTGGACTTCATCTTCAGCAGTCTAAATTTATTGTTGATCTTCTCAATTGGTCCAAGATGCTGGGTGCTAAGTTCACCATGTGTGGCTGGGTCTAAAATTTTAGCTCACTTGGGCAATCCTCTTTCTCCCCATGACACCACGGTTTTCCGCAAAACAATTGGAGCTTTGCAATATTGCACGATTACCGAGCCTGATATCTCCTTCGCAGTGAACCAACTATGCCAGCACATGCACCAGTCCACTTCTGGCCTTTGGATGGCAACCAAGAGGATTCTTAGAGATTTGAAAGGGCACTACAAGCCATGGTTTGTGGCACACAAAAGGTAAGATGCATTTGCAAGCCTCTGTGATTCTGATTGGGGGGGTAATCATGATGATTGCCGGTCTACTACTGATTATGGCATCTTCTTGGGGCCATGTCTTATTTCCTGGATTGCTAAGAAACAATTCGTTGTTGCTCGGTCAAGCACTGAGGCAAAATATCGGGCTACGGCCCTCACTACCACCGAACTATATTGGTTGCGCATGTTGTTCAATGACATGTAGATTCCCCTTTCCTCTTCACCAATTATGAGGTGTAGTAATGTAGGAGAACTTGTTCTTGCCTCCAATCCGGTTTTCCATGCCTGGCCCAAGCACATTGAGGCGGATTTCCATTTTATACGTGAGAAGGTTCATAACAAGGATATTGATCTCACGTACATTAGTTCTCATGATTAGATTAAGGATATTTTGACTGAAGGACTGACTTCTGCTCACTTTAATTTTTCCCGTGGCAAGCTGATGGGTGGCTCTCCCTGCATCAGCTTGCGGGGGGCTATTAAACATATGTCCCTGACCCCCTCTCCATTGGATGCTTTTGCAATATCTGATGCTGCTACAAAAGGAAATGAAGCTCCAAGGAGCAACTTCAGCTCCCTTTGCACAACAACCTATCTCCAACCACCCAAGGAATGCAATCAGACGTTTATGGAAAATATCTCCTCTACTCCTTTGTCCTCACGCTCCAGCTCATGTCAAGATATCAAAGGAAAGGTGTAAACACCTACAAGGCATTCCAATACCTGTCAATTGTGCCATGAATATATAATCCCAAGATTTATGTAATCATCCCTTGTACAGCTATAGCCGTGTTTGTATGTAACAGGATCATGTATTATTGAAATTGCATTGAATAAAATCAATTTCATCCTATCTTGCATTTTACTCATTCAGAGAGAGAGTATTCTCTGTTGGTTTTTCAGGCCCCCTTCAATTGCTTCTTGATCGACAAACATGCCTTGAGGTCTTTTCATGAACTAGTATTGTAATAAAGTTCACTAGAAGTATTAGGATGAGAAAAAGAAAATGCAGGGCAAAAACTCAAATTTAAAAAACAAATAAAAAAGGGAATGAATTACAATGATAACCAGTTAGAGTATCCTCTTTTACTTTTTTCCTTTCTTTTTTCTTTTCCTAAAATGTACTTTTTGGATAAGTTATAATTAGTATATTACCATCTTAAAAGCTTAATACACGCAATTCCATAGAAGTAAATCATCAAACCAGGATAATCACAATTTCTGCAACAAACTCAAAAGCAGGTATCACACCAAAGATATGCTAAGCACATTCAATTCAGCCTCTCGTGCCGAATCACTCCGCAACATCTTACAAGCCAAAATTCTCAACAAAACCAATATTAAGAGCAGAAAAAAGCAGCTACAATATAAAAAGGTGCCCTTAGAAGCTAAAATCATTAAAGCAAAAACATATCAAATCTCATGTTACGAGAATGAAGTTTTATGTGGAACAGTTATTAATATTAGAATATATTAAAATACATGATATGGTAGGATATTTTATTTATGTTAGAATATATGTTATCATAGAATATTTATCTTATAGAATAATTGCCTTTTAGAGGAATGATTGTAATTGATGATAATCAAATCATATAATTTGATAATATGATTTGACTATCATACTTATTTTTATTTCCACCTCTACCGGTTGTAATATTTTCTATTCAAGTCTGATGAAATAATGAGAAAAGAAACAGAAAATTATTCCAAATTTTGTGTTTGAAAAGGTTTTAGGTCCCCTTTAACGAATCTAAAGGGTTTAGGTTCCCTCAAAACCTAACAATATATCCCGTTGCATGTTTGTGAAAGCATTCACGTAACATTGGTATCAGAGTTAAGTTGTTTGATGGCGGACCAAAGAATGGATCGTTGGGAGCATCAAATGGATCATTTGAAAACATGATGGAACGTGTGATAAGGAAGTTGGAAGAAGCTAACGCCAAATTTCGTTAAAGAGAACCTAAAACCTTTTCAAACACAAGGTTTGGTATAATTTTCTACTTCCTTTCTCATTATTTCATCGGACTTAAATAAAAAAATTACAACTGGTAGAAGTGGAAATAAAAATAAGTACTATAATTTAATTACCATCAATAATAATCATTCCTCTAAAACGTGATTAATTCCTCTAAAAGATAATTATTCTATCATAACATATATTCTAATAGAAATAAAATACCCTACCATATTATATATTTTAATACATTCTAATAATAATTATCGTTCCGGATAAAACTCCATTCTAGTAACATCTCACAAATCAAGCCAAGCACAAAATTAAGATCAAATCCACAGAAATTAGAATCAAAAGGACACAAAATTAAACACAACCCAGTTCACAAAACTCAAAACCCATGTCAGAAAAACATTAATCAGTACCGAAGTCGCTCTCACCTGGTCGCGAAGTGGGACCCTGACAACGCGTTCAGGGGCAAAGACACCGTCCTTGAACGGCCTACGAATGGTGATGAACCTGCGCTTGCACGCGGGGCACCGGGACTCGATCTTAGCCCACTCCATTATGCAAATAAAGCAGAAGAAATGGTCGCAGCAATCGATTTCTCCTCTGACTGATTTCCCACAGTCGGATAAGCAGATCATGCAAGGGGAATTGGCCGTCCATTGTTGCTGCTCTTGCGATTCCTGCTGATTGTGATTGGCGTCGTCTTTAATTTTGGATTTGGAGGTCGCGGATAGGGTTTTGCGACGCTTGTTTGGGGAGAGGGGAGACGAGCCATATGAGTCCGTCGCCATCGATGCTGAGTCGGCGAGCGAGTTCCGTTAGTTATTCGTATTCTTGGGCTTCGCTTTCCCACGCGAAGGCGGTTTAGGTGCTAAACAAAAACAAAAGCCCCAAAAACAAAAATCCTCTATCGTACGCATCACTATGTCTATGTTTGTCTCCCCAGTCCTCCAAATATAAGTTTCAGGAAATTACGTTTTTTTATTATTATTATTTTTTTTTCAAATCCAGGAAATTACGTTTAAATTGGAACTCTATTTGCGTAAATATCTATAACTTCATATAACTTTATTTGGTGCCGGAGCCAAGGATTTTGGTCCTGGGGTTAAAGATTTTTTTTTTTTAAAAAAAAAAAAAAAAAATTGATTACAAGTATTAAAAAATATACCTAACAAAATATAATTATTATTTAAAACATATAAATGTAATATACAATTTATTTTTTCACTCTTCAAATTTAGTCTCTATCACTAATATGGTTGTTGTTACAATATCCGGTACGATGGACTTAATATTTGGAAATCCAAGCCACTCCTTTCTTCTTCGCGCTTCATGTCAAACCTACAAAAATCAGAGCACACGTTAAGAGGATACGTCGGGGGTGGCTAGCAGTTCTTCCTTCGATGCTCAAGTCAGTGTTTGTGTAAACTCGGTATAGAGCTTAGAGTTGTCCCTGTGTACCTCTGGAATGAGGTCTTTTATAGTTGACCATGGGGATGTGGCTATGATGACCGGGCGGAGGATCCGGGATTTGGGCGTAACGGCCGACAGAGTTAACATTCGTGTCTCCTATCATTATGATTGGTAAGAGGCCATTACCTATGTTGATAGGATTCCGAGGATGGCGCGTAACTGTCAAGAATCTTTTAAAGGTAGGTCATAATCGTTCCGATGATCTTGCCATGTGTGAGTTGTTCATATAGCTAAGTTGTGCCTTGACTGTGACAGATGCATCTAGATGTTAAGTGTGGGAGATTCGTTGTGGTAGAGTAGTTGGTCTTTGGTCAACCGAGAGAGTAACAAACGACGTCGCATCTGCTATTTTATGCTGGGTCACATTCATAGGGCCTATTCAGAGGTATCGGGCTTTCTTGGGACGTTGGGCCTCTAACCCATGGGTTCAAGTGATGGGTTTATGTGTAATAGTTACCCCCCGAATTCCTTTTGCCGAGACTTCGGGAGGAGAGAATTCAAACTTTCGATCTTCTTATAGCGTTCCTTTCTCAAGGATAGACCGTTCAAGTGCCGTACTCTACTCAGCTCCTCTTAGCTGTTGTTCTTGGCGTCCTAACCATTTATGGAGATTGACATTTATGCGCCCCGGATATTCAGCAGTCTATTGCACTTTTTTCGTTTCTTCAAAATTTTTTTTTTACAATTGATGCCAAACGGTTGGCATTATTTTCTGGCTATGCTTCTGTTGTGGCCTTCCATCTTCTCGGGGAAGACTCTGTCGATCCCAAAATTTCTAAACATATATGGACCCCATTTCTATCTTACTTCCAAGACGGTAATTTTCATGGTTCGCGGGAAGAACCAATTTATCTAGCTCGGGAGGACATACTCCAACAATAAGCATTGGGCAGAGTAGTTCTTTTACCTCTCTGGAGCTTGGGAGGCGTCGACGTCCAAGGTTCTGCCCTTGCAGCATTCCGTTCTCCGAGAGTGGGGTACCTCCCCAAGAGAGCTATAAGTGCTCTCAGTTTTTCCTATCTCTTTCTTTGGCATGCTTAAAACGTTCTTATTTTCTTTTTCTTGGCAGGGAAGGAATGCCCTATATTGAACTCGGAGCTGCAAGGCCGAGTTAATTACATCCTGGAGTACTCTCAGCTTCCCGAAAACGTGGACCGGATGCTTTTTGGTAACATTGTTATTGATTCCGCTCTATGTGAATGTCTGGGGTACCAAATTCCAGATGACAAGGTTGTTTGGGATTGTCAAGGGAATCCTAAGAGACCAAATCCATCTAGCAACAAAGCGGTTCCGAAGTTGCTTGCTCCAGCCTCCAAGCAAAAAGAGTTAAGCACATAAGAATGTCTCCTCCTCAAGCAAGCCGATTGTCACTGCGGTTCCTGCTTCGAGAGATTCGGATTTGGCTCCTAAGTCTTAACGCCCCCAAGTTCAGGGTTTGGTTTTGTTGGTTCCGGTTGTCGAGACTAGCTCGTCGGTGCCCAAGAGAAGAGCTGACAAGGGCAAAGCACCTCTAAAGCTGCTTTCGAAGAAAGGATGTGTGGACAAATCGAGGGAGCTTCTAGACGTGTTGTTTTCTATTCGATCTGATTCTGCCCCGATAACCTTTGGTCCTCCTCGCAGCTCGGATGAGACTTCAGAGCCCGTCTCTTCTTTAGTGGGGGCTGCTCCTCTCCTCGTAGTTCATTTGGACGCGCGGCCTCGGGAGCCCCAGTAGTGGCCACTTGAAATGAGACCCATGCTCTGTCTTCTCCCGAGGGTAGACCTATGGACCCCCCGACTGAATCATCCAACCAAGCTCCCGTGTATCAGGGGCAGCTGCTTAGGGGGCATTCTAGAAATAGTTCGCTAATAATCAGGTCCTTGGCCTTGGGTTTTAGTTGAACCTTTTGTCTGCTACCACTAGGTTGCTTCTAGCTGATTATGCCCGAGGAGAGGGTTGGCTTACTCTGGAGATGTTTGTGGACAAGCTGATCCATTGTCATTACTCGATGAGTTATTTGTACTTTATTTTTCGGATGTCTTTTTTGTTTCTGACGTGATTTTCTTTTGTGTAGTGCTCTACTCTCATTGCGGGCTAGTACAAAGAATTTCAAGAAGGCCAGCGGGAGTATGCTGATGAGAGAGCCACTCTTCAGGACTTAGTCCGGAAGATGAGCAACCGGCTAGAGGCCTCTGGCTCTCAGGATCCTAACTCTGAAGTGGAGAATCTTCATCGTCTGTTGGCCAAAAGGGAGAATGAGCTCTTCGAGAGCAAGCTGAGGCTCAGTGAATTGAAGTCGACCAATGTTCAACTTTCGAGATGCCTAGATGTTGTCGACCGAAGGAGCCAGGAGTTGGCAGGATGTGCCAAAGAGTTTGAGCTCACAGCTACTCAATTGGTTGAGGAAAATGAAAAAATCGTGAAGGAGCTTCATCAAGTTCAGGTTTCTGAGGAGGGTTTCCAGAAACTTTCTGAGATGCTTGAGGTTCAGTTATCCCAGTCGGAAGACATTCGCAAGAAACTTGTAGGTGATTTAGAAACTTCCTGGGCTAGGTGTAATCAATTTCGCCAAGGGTACCGCTACTAGAAGGCTAAAGCGGTCTGTTATCTTATGGAGCTTTGGTTTTTTCCTTGGCTTCGGGATTTATTGTGGGCCCATGGATTTCATTGGGATTTTGAGAATCATCGGTACCTGACCATTCGTAGGGATCAGTTTGATATTCACCCTTCCATAGTGGAGCCGAATTTCTTGGAGGTGCCTACTGCTGCTATTAACGAGATGGCTGCAGGTAGAGAATTGATTCCTGATGCTCCGAAAATCAACGTGCACGGGTTCCGGCCGGAAGTGAACTTACCCCCAGAGCCTTTTGGTCTTGAGATCATCATAGATGATGATGCTGATGATGTGGGAGCAGCTCCCCAGACGTAAATCTCTTTTATTTTTGCTTGTATTCGCTTTGTGTATATTCGAACCGCCTTTGAACTTTGGTATTTCTGGATACTTTTGAATGTCTTTATTGATGTACTCTATGTGTCGGGTGTTCTACCCCCCCTGGCCAAGGATTAAAATGTAATTTTAAGCCTCGGTCATTAAATTCTCCATGAGCCTTTTGGTATCTTGTCATTTCAGATTTCGGAGATCATCATTGTCTTGCACGGCCTTCCATGGAAGGACACATGGTGCATTGTCATTCGAATTTCATGCTGCATCGTTTGGATTTTAAAGGCGGCTCTGCGCGGGATGTCTTCTCGCATTTAAAGGTGACTTTTCGTTTCCAAAGTTTTTTGTACTATAAATATCCTTTTGGGTGTAAGGTATTTCCACTTAACTAACTTTGATTTTTCTCTTGCTTTGATTTCTTTCTTCATGGCTTTTGTTTCTTCATCTAGGAGCTTGCCAGACGGAGTCGTCGGCTGCTTTTGCCGCCTGTCCTCCTTTGGGGATGTCTCATCCTGTTCACCATCTAAGCGGCTTCATTCTCGTGTTCCTCGTGGTTCTGAGGCAGAAGTTGCTGAACTACGTTTGTTGTTGGAGGCATGGGAACAGTGCTTGGCGGACAGCTCCAATCAGTTGACAAAGTTGATAGCCGATATTGAGGTGAATGACTATTAGATAACCTGGAAAGATCGGCAGTTGGAGTCATGAGACCGGCGAATCACGGATCTCGAGGCTTATCTTATCAGTATTCATGAGAATAGACGAAAGAAAGCCTCCGATTTTTACTCCGCCACGCGATTGTTTCTAAAGATGGAGGAGAAATGTCGGAGACTCCGTAGAAAGTATCGGTTATGGAAGGCTAGGGCTCTTGAGAAACATGGTCCACCAAGTGAAGGTCACCGAGAGTAGCCTTCTATATAAATGGCAATGGCTTGTCAAAAGCCTTAAATTTCTTATTCATCATATTCCCAGGTGTTGACCCAAATGCGATTCTTTGTACAACGTCTTGCCAGACGTAGAGTACCAGGCCGAGTCTGGATGTGATGCTTTTGATGTAGTTGGGTTTGTATGCGGTGATAGCAGCTGAATGTTTTTGCAATGTTTGTGGTTAAGTCTGTTGTACTTGATTTTTCATGTAATGGCTTTGACTTGATCTTTTATGACTGTTGTAATTGAATCCTTTTGTAATGAAAAAGTCTTCAATGGAATGTTTACCTTGGATTCTGTTGATGTGTTACATGTTGCTTTTCCGTCTCGATCTTTGCTGGAGTTGTTTGATGAATCCTTTTCTTGGCGTTGCTTGTTCGTTTGGTTGTGCTTGACGTAGAGTTGCCTCGGGTTGCCAAGTTGTGTCCAGGTGTTTGAGGAGTTTTGCTTACTGAATTTTTTTTGTTAAGGGTTTATTCCCTTGTTTTCGAGACGAGGGATTTTTTGTTAAGGGTTTACTCCCTTGTTTTCGAGACGAGGGATTTTTTTTATTAAGGATTTACTCCCTTGTGTCTGAGACGAGGGATTTTTTGTTAAGGGTTTACTCCATTGTGTTCTAGACGAGGACCTTTTTTTGCTAAGGGTTTACTCCCTTGTTTCCGAGACGAGGGATTTTTTTGTTAAGGGTTTACTCCCTTGTTGTCGAGATTACTGCAAGACAAGAAACTTGTCATTGGTCTCGATGGTCGTTTTGACCAAGGGTCCTCCGACGCTCAAGTAAGTTGTCATTAATAAACTTTATATTGAAATATTCAAAAATTACAAGAAATTAGATGAAATTGAATAATTACTGATAGTATTTCTTCAGATGATCGGCATTCCAGGGTCTCGACAGTGGTTTTCCTTCTGCATCCTGTAGGTAATAGGCTCCTTGTCGGTGACTTCGAATGACTTTGTATGGTCCTTCCCAAGTCGGTCCGAGTTTTCCTGCCGTTGGGTCCCGGGTGGCTATGCTAACCTTTCGAAGGACCCAGTCCCCAGTCTTGAATTGTCTCGGCTTGACTCTTTTATTGAAATATCTGGCCGTTCTTTGCTGATAAGCTGCCATCTTCGTTTGAGCATTATCCCTTTTTTTCTTGGAGCAAGTCCAAGCTTAAACTCATTCCTTTTTTGTTCATCTCGGGGTTGTAGTGCTTCACTCGGAAGCTGATCAAACCGATCTCTACTGGGATGACTGCCTTGGATCCAAACGCCAGAGAGAAAGGGGCTTCTCCTATTGGCATTCGGATGGTGGTTTTGTATGACCATAGCACTTATGGAAGAATTTCTACACATGCTCCTTTCTTATCCTCAAGCTTCTTCTTTAGAGTTTTCATCAAAGTTTTGTCTGTCGCCTCTACCTGCCAGTTGGCTTGAGGGTGTCTGGGAGACGAGAAGTAATTTCTGATATGAAGCTCGGCACACCAATTTCGGAAAGGTTTGCAATCGAATTGTTTGCCATTGTCGGCCACGAAAGCGTGCGGGATACAATATCGACAAACAACTACTTTCCAAAGGAAACTCCTTGTGTTTTCAGTGGTTATGGTGGCCCAATGCCTTGGCTTCTGCTCATTTAGTAAAGTAGTCAACAGCGACCACAACGAACCGACATCCTCCATTTCCTGTCGGAAGCGGGCCTACTAAGTCGACCCCCCATTGCGCGAAAGGCCACGAAGCTGAAACCGGGCTTAATTCTTCGGGCGGATTGGCCAATATTCTATCAAACCACTGACATTTGTCATAGTGTCTGATCATTTCATGGGAATCTCGGTTCATTCTTGGCCAATAATAGCCCGCTTGGACAGCTTTGTGAGCTAGCATTCTTCCTCCCGAGTGGCTGCCGCATACTTCTTCATGAATTTCTCTCAGTATGTTTGCAGCCTCATCCTTTGATAGGCACTTGAGCAAAGGGAGGGTGTAACCCCTCGGGTATAGGACCCCGTCGACCAATGTGTAGCATGCCGCTTGGATGCCAATTTTTCGAGCCAACATGTTATCGGATGGCAGCTTGCCCTCCTTAAGAAATTGTAGTATATCATGGCCCCATTTTGGACAGTGCCCTTTCTCCTCAATGCATGCCACTTGATCCACTTGGATAATCGAGGGCTCGGTTAACTCCTGAATCGGACTATCAATCGCTGTGATTTCTTCCTCGATGGCTGAGCCCATACGAGCTAAGGCATCTGCCTACGAGTTTTCTTCTCTGGGCACTTTCGTGAAAGTTATCCTATCGAAGAATTTCATAATCTCTTTTACCTTTGTCAAATATTTCTTCATTTTGTTTCCTCGGGCCTCGTATTCTCCTCGAACGTGCCTGACCACCACTTGGGAATCACTTCTGACCTCTAGGTTCTTCACTCCCATTTCTCTTGCCATATTCATTCCGGCAATTATGGCCTCATACTTGGCTTCGTTGTAGGTGGTGGTGAATTTCAACTACATAGTTGCTTCGCATTCTTCTCCATTGAGTCCTTGTGCACAACCCTAGCCCCACTGTATTTCCGAGTGGAGGATCCATCTACGAATGCTACCTAGGCTTCCCCTAGATGCATTTCTTCTTCTTCGGTGGTATCGTAGAATTCAGCCAAAAAGTTAGCTATTGCTTGCCCTTTCAGAGATGTTCTCAGATGGAATTCTATATCAAATTCCCGAGTTCTATGGCCCAGTTGACCAGTCTTCCCGATAAGTCTGGCTTTTACAAGATTTTCCTCAAGGGGTATTCAGTTAACACCTTGATGGTATGCGCTTCCAAGGAACTTGCCCGAGGATACTCCAAATGTGCATTTGGAAGGATTGAGCTTCATCCCATAGCGCCTCAGTGTGTCGAATGCCTCAGCCAGGTTTGTGATGTGGCTAGCCGCTTGTATGCTCTTTACCACCATATCATCCACATACACTTCCATATTCCGCCCAATCTGCTGTCAAAACACCAGCCGTTGATATGTAGCTCCTACGTTTTTCAGTCCGAATGGCATGACTTGGTAACAATATAGATCTGTGTCTATCATGAAGGCCATCTTTTCTTGGTTGGACTCGTGCATGGATGTACCCCGAGAATGCATCCATGAAGCTCAATAATTCATGCCCCAAAGTTGAATCGACAAGTTGGTCTATCTGCCGTAAAGGATAGTTGTCTTTGGGACATGCTTTATTAAGATTGGTGAAGTCAACACACATTCTCCATTTTCCATTTGACTTTTTTACTAGCATCACATTTGCCAACCAAGTGGTGTACTGGATCTCTTTAATGAATCCGGCCTCGCAACTTTTTGACTTCTTCGGCAGCGGCTTTGCTTTTCTCAGCCGAGTACCCTCTCCGCCTCTGCTGTACAGGCTTGAAACTAGGATCAGTGTTCAACTTGTGCACCTTCACCGACGGTGCTATGCCCGGCATGTCCTCATGACTCCAGCGAATACGTCACAATTCTCGTGGAGGAAAGATGCGAGCTTTTCTTTTACAATCGGGTCTAATTGGGACCCAATTTTGATGACCCTGTTAGGCTTGTCTACCGAGAATTCCTCAAGATCTTCGACTGGTTCGCCACCCTTTAATTGCTATCTATCCTCCTTACAGTTGCTCCCCTGGGTTGAGGTCTTAGGACACACTTTCATAGAGATGTTGTAACATTGTCGGGTAGCTCGTTGATTGCCCCTTACTTCTCCAACTTTGTGATCCATTGGGAACTTCATCTTGAGATGCTGAGTTGATGTGATAGCTTTCAGTTCATTGAGAGTCGTTCTCCCGATGAGAGTGTTATAAGTTGATGGTTGGTTGACCAATAGAAAATGTATCATCACCGTTGCCTGCCTTGGGTATGATCTAGCCGTGATCGGTAGTTCTATTGATCCGACCGGTTGCACTTATTCCTCTGTGAATCCCATCAAGGGACAGTTTGTTGGGACGATTTTCTCCTGCCCCAGATTCAACTTCTTAAATGTAGACCAGTACAAGATGTCTGCCGAGCTCCCATTATCCACCAAGATGAAATGGACATTATGGTTTGCCACTGTCAGGGAGACAACTAGGGCATCTGTATGCGGATATGATATACCCACGTAGTCTTCATCCGAGAATCCAATCACTATCGCATTCCTCCGGGACTGCTTCATTGGTCTTCCTATGGTGTAGACTTCATGAGAGCTTTCCAGTTGCCGGGCATAGGCCTTCCTTGCCCTTCCTGACTCACCTCCCCCGGCGAATTCGCCGACTATGGTGTGGATTTCCAGAATATCTGTTCGTTCTAAGGCTCGCAAGTTAGGCGGGCATGCCCTCTTCTATGCTTTTCCTATCTTGCTTTGTTCTCCTGAGGAGATCTGTTTCGATAACGTTCCTATCGCTGTTGATCCTAGAAATGGTGGTAATTCACTTCTCGGACGTAGTTTTCCCTAGGAGGGGCTGCTCTTCTTTGCTCTCCCAGGAATCGAACCAGTTTACTGTTCCTGATAAATTTTTCGATGAGATGCCATAAAGCAATGCAATCTTCTGTGTAATGTCCATTGACCTCGTGGAACTCACAATATTGATCTGAGTTTTGATTTTGTGGAGCCCCGGGAGGCCTTCAGTATTTCGGGTCTTTCTTGATTTCCATCAAGACCTCAAAAATGTTGGCATTGAGTGGGGTGAAGTTGTAATTGTTGAACTTTTTCTTGAAGGGCTTTGGAGCGTCGGGCCTCGAATGATCCCTCTTTTTCTTCTCTTCCAACTTCTTGGGAATTTTTCAAGCTAACCTCATTGCTCTAAAGGTCTTCGTCGTTAATAAATTCCTCCACCTTATCTAATAGCTCCTGGAAGTTGTTCAGCTGCCTTCTCACGATTTTCCTTGCTACCGGCTCCTCGGGTGAGATACTGTTGTAGATCGCGGGGAAGATTACACCATCGGTAGGATCTTATATCTTCAATTTTTCAGTGTTGAACCGAATCATGAACTCCTTCAAACTCTCCCCCTCTCGCTGGTGGAGTGTCAGGAGATACCCGAAAGGCTTCTTTCTTTCTTTGGAACCCAGGAAGTGAGTGAGGAAAATTCGAGCCAAATCTTCGAAAGTACTCACAGAGTTAGGTGCCAGGCTCCAGAACCATTCTCTAGCGTTTCCCGAGAGGGTAGTTGGGAAAGCTCTACACGCAATTTTGTCAAGTATGGCGTGCAACGTCAGGTGCATCCGGTAATTCTCCAGGTGCTCGGTCGGATCCCCAACTCCACTATAGTTCAAGATCAGAGGTGTTTTGAATTTATTGGGGAGCGGGTGATCGATTACGTTTAGTAAAGGGCGTCTCTATTCTGGCAAAGAGCTTGCTCACCACTATCGTTTTGTACTTCTCCTTCTTCTCCATAGCCTCAAGCTTTGTCTTTAGTTCCGCCAAGGCTTTGTCTACTTCACTTCGTAGAGCCACTATCGGTTGAGGTTCCACTGTGTGCTGGGAGTTTTTGCCTTGACGGGTGTGGTTGTGCAGGGGATGGTGACTCTCGCCTTGTTGGCTGCGATCATTAGAATGGAGGTCTCGATTATCAGAATGATGACCATGATTTCCTTGTCCTTCCGAATGTCCAGCCTGATTGATTTGAGATGGAGAGGGAAATCGGAGGTGCAGTTCTTCATTCTGCTAGATTAGAAGTGCCATTTGCACTTCAAGAGAAGCAATATGCTCCTTGTCTCCAGCATTTTGATGCGCTAATGGTGGCCTTTGATTGGCCTGAACTGGTGGTTCTTCGGTGCGGGCTTGGCTTCTTGACCTTGTGTTCACCATTTCTACGTATATTTATTTTTGTAAGAACGGCTTAGTCGTTCCTACAGATGACGCCAAACTCTTGTTACAGTTTCTAGTACGATGGACTCAAGGGGAATCCAAGCCACTCCTTTCTTCTTCGCGCTTCCTGTCAAACCTACAAAAACCAGAGCACACGTTAAGAGGATACGCCGGGGGTGGCTGGCAGTTCCTCTTCCGGTGTTTAGGTCAATGTTTGTGCAAACTCGGTATAGAGCTTAGAGTTGTCCCTGCGTACCTCTGGAATGAGGTCTTTTATAGTTGACCATGTGGATGTGGCTATGATGACACGGCGGAGGATCCGAGATTTGGGCGTAACGGCCGGCAGAGTTAACATTCGTGTCTCTTGTCATTATGATAGGTAAGAGGCTGTTACCTATTGTTGATAGGATTCCGAGGATGGCGCATCATTGTCAAGAGTCTTTTAAAGGCAGGTCATAACCGTTTCGATGATCTTGCCATGTGTGAGTTGTTCATATAGCTGAGTTGTGCCCTGAGTGTGACGGATGCATCTAGATGTTAAGTCTGGGAGATTTGTTGTGGTAGAGTAGTTGGTCTTCAGTCGACCAAGAGAGTAACAAACGACGCCGCACCTGCTATTTTATGCTGGGTCGCATTCATAGGGTCTATTCGGAGGTATCGGGCTTTCTTGGGATGTTTGGCCTCTAACCCATGGGTTAAAGTGATGGGTTTATGTGTAACAATGGTAATCAATTTTTTTTTCTTAAGCAAGGATCTACCGACAAATCCACTAAATCTTCTTCAACACTAGCTCATTTATAATTGTATATTCTCTTCTCTATTGAACCATGTTACATAGCTCTTTATTTTTTTATTTTTTTATTTTTATGTATAAAGAGGGAATGAGTAGTAAGCAAGAAATCCTAGACTAAACCCTAAAATACAATAAGGAAAGAAATCAAGGTATAATAATATTAAATATATTCTTAACAATGTGCATTGTTGAATGGCTTAAAAAAAATAGGAGTATTAAAGTATTTGATTAAATGATTACATTTATTTTTTCCTATTAGTATAAACTTTTGAGATTATTGGTAATTTAATATGTCATCAAAGCTAAAGATCCCGAGTTTGAACATTATCTCAATCTCTCATTAAAAGAAAATGTGAACCCACAATAATTTAATATGTCATTAAAGTTAATTGTATATTCTCTTCTTTCCTCTTGAAGTAGAGGTTACTAGATCAAATCCCTTCACCCCTTTCCCTTCCCGTGGCCCTTATGGGAACACGTCCATAAAAAATAAAATAAAAAATAAAAAAATAAAAAAAGCTGGGGAATTGATGTATTAAACCAAAGCACTTTTTTTATTTTAAGGGTTAAATATTCTTTTGCCCCCTAAGATTTCAACGCTTTATTTTTTTTCCTCTTAAGGTTTCATTTTTATCACAAGAGGTACCTGTAGTTTTCATAAAGACCAAGATGATACCTCCATTAAATTTCGTCCAAAACTTAACAGAACACCACGTCAGCACCAATCAAATGTCACCACGTGTCATGTAATTAATTTAAAAAATTAAAAAATTATAGTTTTCAAAAAAAGAAAAAGAAAAAGAAATTTTTTTTGCCATTTGGGGTTTCTTGGCCAACCGGAGGATGCCCATCTCTTTTTCTTGCCCTTTTCCATCAACCTTCTGTGCAACGACCCTCATGTCTACTCGGAGGCATCCATCTCTGAATTTGTCACCCAATACACCACTAGGGTTCGCTGTGATTTCAAATTCTAGAATGCCTCTGTCGGTGCTGATCGCTTCTACGTATATTGTCATTCCGTTGGTCGAGAGGCCACCTTTAGGCTTCATGATTTGTATAACAATGCCATCTAGGTAACTTGCTCATCCAGCTACTTCCAGAGATACTATGTTTCCCACAAAGATGTGGGCTTGCCGCAGGTTTGGCCTCGCCCACATGAGAAAGCTCTCACTCCATCGGCCACCCCCCAAATTTTTTTCTTTTTAAAAAAATATAATTTTTTAATCTTTTTTAAATTTTTTTAAAAATTAATTATATGACACGTGGCAACATTTTATTGGTGCTGACATGGCGTTTCATTAAGTTTTGCATGAGATTTTAACGGAGGATACCATTTTGGTCTTTATGAAAATCACATGTACCTCCTGTGATAAAAATGAAACCTTAAGGGAAAAAAAAATAAAGTGTTGAAACCCTAGGGGGCAAAAGAGTATTTAACCCTTATTTTAACTCCAAACTCATCATTTAATCAAGTCAGTGGCCCCACTGTTGCGTTAAAAAACAAAACAAAGCAACTTAAACGATGTGTTTGAAGTTAAAAAACAAGCATGTGGTCAACAAAGAGATTTACAAGAAAACTAATTGAAATGACGTGTTTTGGAGAAATAAAAAAGGTCATCGTCTTCCCTCCTCTAACCTAAAAGCTTGATAGCTGAAACTGAGCAGGAAAAAATCAAGGCGTCCCCTTGGTTGCCAGTGATGTCTAATGAGTGGGTGGTTGAGTGGCTGAAGGTAATGTTGATTGCCCTTATGGAATGGTTGAGGGTGGGCAACTAAAACATTTGCAGAATTTTTTAGGGGGTAAAGGAAAACTTTTGGGAGTTGAGAGGGAGTATTTGACCCCTCTTAAGCCCCCTCCCTCCGCCCCTGACTTTATATATATATATATATATATATAATCTATAACTTTACTGAATTAACACGTGTTTCGGGTTTTTAAAAAAAATATATTTACCATAGCATCCACAGACACAATTGTCATAACAACAGTGCAAAAAAAAAAAAATGTATGACAATCGAGGCTAGGGACTATGCCTTCAAATTTGTAAAGTCAAAATGGACATTTTCCAAATTTTTTGTGTTAACATCCACGTACAATTCACCTTAAAAAACTAGTAACTAATTAGTGATGTGACAGTAATTAATTAAAGCCATTAACTAGTAACTATTAAGTATGAGAAAACCTTTTATTAGGTCCTGCTGTAAAACACCAGTTTTATAGCATCCAATACAGTACTGATACATATTGTGCAAATATCCACCT
>NC_081546.1:14905801-14935801 GCF_901000735.1 Corylus avellana | reverse complement strand
TCTCTCTTTTCTTTCTTTTCTTCTCTTTTCCCTTCTCTCTTTCTTTTCTCCTCTCTTTCCTTTCTTTTCCTTCTTCCGGATCTCACGCTCACTTGAGCTGTGAGCAATTGAGAGGATTTGCTCTCCTTAAATACCCACTGTATGTGGGACATTTTCCCTTGAGAGCTTGCCACATGTTTGTTCCACATGCATCGAATTCCTTCTAAACCACAAAACAAGTGTCCACCAAGTGTCCCACATACATTCAATTTCCTCTAACCACAAGACAAGTGTCCAGGAATGTATTAAGAAGATGACACCTTAGAACCCCAGGTGTTCACCGAGAAGGCAAGGGCAACATGCTATACAACACCTGTACCTTTAGGGGTCAACCAAGCAACTTCTCATGCAAAGCCACGTGTAATTTTGACCTTAGTAACTTGTCAAGCTTTAAAATCCTCATGCATTTACATTAAAAAGTGATCATAAAAATCTACAATTAATCCTTAATGAACCTAAACCTTTTGACTAACACATACCAAAAAATCGTGGCTTACAGACATTATTAACCCATCCAATTAATTTCCCAAATCGCAGGTACTTCAACTACTCCGCAGCTTGACCTATTAAACTTGGGAAAATCATAACGTTTTCAATTTAACTCCAAATGACATGAAATTTGGCTCGAAATTTTCCTCATTAAAAGATCCAAAACATATCAAAAAATCATAGCAACCCATAACATTTTGGTACCTCAAAAGTCCCTCGAAATCCTGTGCCTCTGTTTGACTGAAATTCCTGTTTTGACGCTTGAATTTTCTAAAAATCATAACTCTTTCTACAAGTGTCCAAAAATCATGAAACCACTTTTAAAATCTTCATTTCTCATCATTCTATATGGTATTAAAACAGTTTTATTTAAGGTCACTCAAAGAATTTTCGGCGTCCAAAACAATGTGACTTTTCTTTCAATAACCCACTAAAATTATAACTATCAATTTCCATCATCTTTCACATTAAGTCTATTTACCTAACTCCATATAAATCTTAATAAAATTGCAAATCCTCCTTATCCTTGATAATAAGATCACATTTATTCTAAGTATAAATTTCGGGGTATTACATCGGAAATGATTAGATCTTAGGAAGAACGTTCGATGAAATTAAATGCAACCGCTTGTGCTTGTGCTTGTGTTGTTTAGCTTCATCGATCTCTCTAATTCTTAAGGCTGCTACTAGATTAAACCTTTAGCGCTTGTCTTGGGTTGTTTAGTAGTTAAGGTTAGTTTTCTAATTCACTGCGACTATGAAGAGATAGGAAAATAGTTCCAACGGTGAATATTCAAAGTATGAATTGATATATATTTGCATCGATGATCAGTTGTAAAATTCCGATGGCGGATGTTGACTTAGACCAATGTTTGTTTTTTTGATTGATTTCGATATTTTAATTTGAATTGTTCCTTAGTTGTTCTTCTTAAAATTGTTTTCGTTATACTCAACCCCCCCCCCCCCTCAATCCTTGTTCACGTAGCATAAAACTAGGCTAAATACGCTCTGTGGGATCGACCCTTACTCATACTAGTGCATGTTGTTTTAGAAGTATAGGTTTTATTTTTGGTTGCCTGCGACAGTACACCACTAATCCATACCACATGCATATGTTGATCAGGCAAACACATATGATGAATTCAATAAAACGGGAATTAATCAAGTTAAGCATCACAATATGATTATCACAAATGCGCCAATATTGAAATATAAAATAAACATAATTAGGGCTTCATTCTAGCCCTACTAAGTAGTTTAGTTACACATGAGTTTGATGTTCAACATCCTCATAAAATAAAATAAAGAGGAAAAGAATAAACCCGAAAACTTGAACTTGAAGAGCTCCAATTCTTCTCCTTGGATTTGTGTCTATTCTAAAGGCTTAAGGGTCTATTTATAGGCCTTTGGAACACTCTAGAAACCCTAAAAACCGTAGCTTTTGCGTTCTAGTTCGCCTAGGGTTTTGAAGGGTTGGAAAGGAGGACTTTCCGGAATAGGGCGCTGCTCACTTGCTCCTCACGCACTGGTGCACTCGATCGCATGACTGCGATTGATCTTCTGTGTTAGGCACTCGATTGCAGATGTGATTGAGGCTGCTTTTTGAGTGCACGAGCGCACGCCTTGCACTCATCTGGTCATTTCGCTGGTAGTGCGTGTAGCGCCTTAGATTTTAAAACCCTCATTAAAGAGATTTATTTGGTGATAAAGATTATTTTAATATTCATATTAGGCAAAGATATTAATTTTGAGGAAAATATGATATATGAATATTATATGATATATGAATAGTAAGAGAAATTTATTTCAAATTATTTTATTTGATGTTTTAAGATATATGATGATTTTATAAGGCTTGATTTTTAGTAGAATATTAAAGTATCAATTTAGAGGGTGATTTAATAATTCAGGATTGATTAGTAGAAGAAAGTAGACAAATTATTTTAAGAGTGATAGGTCAATTTTGGGAACTCTGCACCCAAATCATTTCACTTTTCTTCCTTTCCCATTTTTAGAACACCTTGCCAACACCTCCTTATTCATTTTATTATTTTATTTTATATTATTTCTTTTCCTTTTCCTTCCCTAAATCAACACAGCCTCCACCTTCTTCTTTCCTTTCTTTTCCTTCTTATCTCTCATTGACCGACATCTACTCCTTTTCTTTCTTTTCTTTCCTTTTCTTCTCTCCTCTCTCTCATATTTCACGCACACTCCCCTTCTTTTCCTTTCTTTTTCTTTTCCTATTAATTCACTACTCCTTGTCTTCAACGACAAAACAGAGACAAAGTGAAATCGTGAGGAGGAGTTACAGAGAGGGAGAATGAGAGGAGATAAACACAGGGAAATTGAGAGGGCAGAGAGAGACGGTGATGGGAGACGCAGCAAAGAGAGTGGGTTAGCAAGAGAAATCAAAGAGAGGTAGGGAGACGGACTGAGAGAGTGAGAGATGAGAAAGAAATTTAAACAGAGATTGAGAGAAGGAGATGAGGCCGAGAAGAGATGGCAGTTAAATGGGTTTCATCAAAGGTAAAAATTTGTTTTCCCTAAACATGATTCTTGATTTCAATTAGACTTTCAAAGGATTGGTTTGGTGTTTTTGAAAGAATTAGAATGGATATTTCGATGGAAGCTTGTGAAGTCTTAATTATGGGTTATTGGATATTGGAGTTGTTCTTGTAGTTGATTTTTGGGTGGTTTGGCAGAATAGTTAGTATTCTATATTGGGTTGCTGGGTCTAAACTAAAAGTGTGTTGATTTGTAGATTTGAAATGTTTGATGGCTGTTAATTTCTGGGTGAAACCATGAGTTATATTTTGGGGGTTTGACGTTTAAGTCTTATTCTTAGTGGCTAGTGGTCAGTGGAGAGTTATGTTGATTATTGTGAATTGTTATTAATTTAGTTGTGATTAATTAGAATGGAACAACTAGATTTTTCAAGCAGATTAGTCATCAATTAAAAGACTGCTCATAGCTGCAGTCTAGAGGTAAGTGAATTTACTATCCATTCTAGAAAAATTATCATGTCATGCTATTTATGAAATTCTGTCTCAAATTGCAAACGATCATTTTGTTTATATTATGGAATTATGCTGCATGCATGACAAGTTTGAGAAAAATAAACATTTTGAAAATAGTGATGTTTATAAAGAGAATTTTGAGAAAATGATAATAAACCGTCCTACATGTTGCCCTAAGATGTACCTAGAGAAGTACAAGAAATGAGAAAAGAGTGTTATAAAATGAGGGCACATGTAGGAGGAGTGTATTTTTGGCCCCAAGAGAAACAAGAGAGAAGCTCGGTACCGATGCTAAGGATGGAGGCGCAACCACTGAAAGAGGCTCTGCCAGAAGGTGGTTCCATCAGTTTTTGCCATACTGAGTGCACCTAGAGTTAATCGACTTGCCAAGGGGAAGGGGCTGTGGCCACAGTATCTCATCCCAGGTCGCAAGGGCCGCGCAACCCTAGTTTACGAGGGTAACAATGTACATGAGCCTAATTATGTGATAATGATAATAAGAAACTTATTTGATTTATGATGATGTTTTATTGCTAGACATATCAGTATGCATACGTAGCTGAAATGGGATGGCTGCATATGTATATTGTTACGCCTTTATTTGCTTTCTCATTTTCTTAAAAAAAAAAAAAATTACTAGGAACATATGTTTTATGCGTTCCAATTTTCAAAACGGGACAAGGAGTAAAACTGCTTATGGTTGTGGATTTTACTTGCTGGGCCCCCTTTGGGTTCATCAGTTTTATTTCTTGTTTCAGGTAAAAAGCATGCTGGAATAGAATGCCGGAATGGGGGTAGAATTTATTTTTCCAATAATTTGTATTAAATACTCTGATAGACCTTATAGATCTTTTCAAAATTTGTGTTGTAAAAGAAAAAAAAAGTGACAAATCTAGCCTTAACGGGTCGGGGATGTTACAATTATAGTATCAGAGCAAATGTTACAAGGTTCTGTAGACTTTTCATATATATATATATATATATATATATATATATATATATATATATATATATATATATATATTTGGTGTAATGGGAAGCCAAATTCCGGCCAAGTAGAGTATGTATTTGTGGTCTCTAATAAATGATGCATGAGCATTTTTCTAATGGTTTATATTTTTGTTGTGTCATCGCATGTTAAAAAAAAAAAAAATCGATTTAGTGAGAGTAATGAGGAGATTTTGGGTATTGTGATCTAGTTGATGACGAAGATGGATTTTTTTTTTTAGATGGAAGATAGGTTGTAATCTATAGTATCTACCCATTAGAATTAGCAGCAATTTTCTTGAGTATTGATCGATAAAAGTATATTTTGAGGTGTCCCAAGGATTTTTTTTTTAAAAAAAAAGATTATTGATTATGATTTAAAAATCGTATGATGGTTTTATAGATTTAGGTTGTGAGAGGATTTGTGTAATTGACTTGTTGACAAAATTGTTTTATGGACTTAGATTGTGAGATGGTTTGTGTTACTGACTTGGTGACAAAATGATTTTATGGATTTAGGTTGTGTGATGATTTGTGTAACTGACCTGGTGACAAAATGGTTTTATGGATTTAGGTTGTGAGATGAATTGTGTAAATGACTTGGTGACAAAATGGTCTTATGGATGTAAGTTGTGAAATGATTCTTGTAACTGAATTGGTGATATAAGAGTTTAGATGCGTTTTGATCATGGTTAAGGTTTGGTTGATGACAATAATGGCTCTATGATTGAGGTTGTAATATATGGATTGATGAATAAGGATTACGTAGAGACATGAAGTGAATGCCTAAGTATTGCAGGGATAGATGAAATGAGGTATACCCTAGAATTTATAAAATATTTTGACATTTACATTTGTGGTTTAAGGATTTTGATATTTTCGGATGGTCGTGATGACTTTAAGGTACAATTCATGAAATCCTTGAAGTAGTTTTTAAAAATTGATGTGTTAGGTTTTCTGTAATTGTGGAAAACTATACTGAAGTGACGATTAAAGTTTTGAGGATAAATTGGTGCACTTAGGTTGTGAATAACACTTAAAGTACTGAGACACTAGTAGATAATAAATTATGAGAATTTTAGTTACATGACAAGGCCTTAGGTATAATTTTCATTCACTAGGTAATAATGATTGATTATTATTCTTGAGGTAATTTGAAGTATAGAGTTAAAAGTTGGAAGACATTTCAAAATAGTGATAGGATCTAAATCTCCTTACAAGATATATGTTTGATGATATTGAGGTGTTTTAGAGGTTGTTAATATGTGATTGGGTGTACCTTGATGTTTTGTGAGTATTAGGAATCTACTAGTATGATTTGCCTAATAATCAAAGAGTATATATGAAGCTACCATGAATATGCTATAATTTCAAAGCAAATAGAAATGTTTAGGGAACAAGTTCCTTATAATATACAGACCAATGTTTATTAATACGAATAAAAAAAAAAAAAGAAAAGAGTTGCATGAAGAGACATGTAGTAATGATGAGCGGATACTTTCACAGAGCTGCTCCAAGAGATCACTTCTGCAAAGAGAGAATTTAGCGTGAGTAGAATTGAAGATATTGCATATATTTGAGTTATCAAAAAGAATAATTATTTCGAATGAGGTACCTGGCTAGAGCTTGGGCTGAGAGACGTGGGACAGTTCTGGACATCGACCCAGAGTTTTGTTGTCACTGGAGACGTTCGGTAGTCTCCTCCATTTCTAGCACTTTTATTCCAAGGTCTTCCGCGTATGACTAGCTTCTTCAGCTTAGTATTTTCTTGCTTCAAATCCACATGTTTCTTTTTGTAGTGTTTGAGCAGCGGCTATAAGACCCCACTTGGTTTCTTATGATTTTCATTTCCTCATTTCTAACATTTAGATGTCGTGCCAAATCATAATCAAAAGCAGTACCTTGGATACTGAATGCCAAGGAATCATTAATGGTGTTAGTGTTAGACCTACCCAACAACAATGACTGATCCCGTGGAGTTACGAGACCTTTAGCCATTGCCATGGTAGTCGAGTCATGGAGCATGACAGAATCATGGATAGTGATAGGACGGTTATCGAAGGTAAAGGTTGGCTGTCATACGTCAGGATGTATGGCAAACATGTTGGAAGCACGCTGGGGAATACAGCTAGTACGTTGGGTTGTACTGCAGGAGCAACGTTTAAGTCGATGTTGTTGATAGAGGATGATGATGCAACCATTTATGGAGGTTTAAGGAAAACTTTGGGAGGAGAAATGTTGGGAATAAGTGTGCAGAGAGACTGGACATCAGAAGGCGAAGGAATTTATGTGTTTCTAGAAGCAGTAGCCGTGTAGCTTTTAAAGAAATTTTTTTTTACCTCGGTTAAAGCTACAGTGAAAGAGCGTACAACAGAAGACCTCGGGTGACGAACGATTTTAGTCCAAAAGTTTTCGTGATTTTCAGATCTTGTCTCCCCTCATAATGACGGCCGACATCGCTTTTGACTTTCACGACACTCGTTTGTCAAACTTACTGTTCAATCAACGACTTTGAAATCCACGCGTGCGGCCGAATGATTTGTCAGGCCAATGCGCACCACACGCACGTGTTCATCTTCCAGAACCCATCCTATAAATTCGTACCTCTTCCCATTTGCAACGCATACCCTCTATTCATCTTCCTTCACTTACATTTTTTTTGAGCAATGGCCTTCCATACACGTAAAACTCAACCTTTTATCATAGTCGGAGTTATTCTCAATTACCAAAGAGAAAGATGTAGCATCACTGCTTGACTCATGAAACCCAATTTTTATACCCTCAATAGAAAACCATTAAAGCAAGATTATTCTCGATTATATCCTAGTGAAGCAAGATTATCCTTGATCATGCTTCTCAGGCTAAATATCTCCCTCTTTTCTTAGTGACTTTACATGACAAAAAATAGAGAGCACATGATATGTATGTCTCGAAAGCCTCAGAAAGAAGTCACATACATATCATGCCCTGAAGTGCTTTCCAGGACTATCTGTCTTTCTTTTTCTTTTTCTCGACCTTGCAAGACCTAAGAGAGAGAACATCTAACATGGGTATCTTTGGACTTTTAGCTTGGAAACTTACCTATGTCCTTTCTTGCATGTTTATTAAATATGTACTTTCTAGATAAAGCAATATGAGGATGTACCAATAACCAACTTATGAGAATCTTATCTTCTATAATAATGTATTTTAATTGAGTTGGAATAATATTTGCGAGTTTATTTTGCCCATTTATGATTTATCAAGCATAGATGTTGTAGTATAGAAGATTTCTGCTGAGATTGCAGCATTGATACAAGATTTGAGATAAGGAAATATAAACAGTTTTGTATTTAAGATGAATCGATTTATGATGCCACTTTTGAGGCATTATGAGGTAATGATGTTTTAGATATAAATTGCAGAATGTTGATGCTTATTATTTGTGTGGATTTTTGAGGTGATAATGTCGATAATTAACTTAGCATTATATTGAGACTTTGTGTATATGATCTGGGATATTGAGAGACTAAAGGAAATATATGTAGGGATGATTTTACCCTCTTTTGATAAGACTAATTAATAAGATCGAGGAAACCACTTTGATCTTGCTAAAAGGATTATGATGTTTTGAAGTATGGACTAAAGATCACATAATTGTTAATTTGATGTTTTAGGACTTTACAAGAAGAGTTAATATATGAGACGTATAAAGGAATTGATGATTTATATAGAGCTGTGGGCCGCCTTTCATAGTGGGATGAATATTTCAATTATTTGCTATTGAGGTTGTTTAAAGGATAAATTTTCTTTAAAATATTTTGAGATAGGAATAATTACAAAAATCGAGACCTTAGATTGTGAATAAGATCTCTCAGAGGAGAAGGAGATGCATGATAAAAGTTAACTGTGAAGTTATAGGCTATGATGAATGATTGAAGGATACTTTAAATCAAAGTTGATCAATTGGAAGATATGTGAAAATTGTAGGCTTTAAATTCGAGGACGAAATTTCAATAAGGAGGAAAGATTGTAGCGCCCAAGATTTTAAAACCCTCATTAAAGGAATTTATTTGGTGATAAAGATTATTTTAATATTCATATTAGGCAAAGATATTAATTTTGAGGAAAATATGATATATGAATATTATATGAAATAGTATAGGAGATTGGTAGATTGAATAGTAAGAGAAATTATTTCAGATTATTTTATGTGATGTTTTAAGATATATGATGATTTTATAAGGCTTGATTTTTAGCAGAATATTAGAGAATCAATTTTGAGGGTGATTTAATAATTGAGGATTGATTAGTAGAAGAAATTAGACAAATTATTTTAAGAGTGATAGGTCAATTTTGGGAACTCTGCACCCAAATCATTTCACTTTTCTTCCTTTCCCATTTTTAGAACACCTTGCCAACACCTCCTTATTCATTTTATTATTTTATTTTATATTATTTCTTTTCCTTTTCCTTCCCTCAATCAAGGCAGCCTCCACCTTCTTCTTTCCTTTCTTTTTTCTTTCTTTTCCTTCTTATCTCTCATTGACCGACATCTACTCCTTTTCTTTCTTTTCTTTCCTTTTCTTATCTCTCTAGCCCGATACTTCTAGAATTGCTTCTTTTTTTTTCTTCTTCCAAAAACCTATAAAACCATGAAAATACAAAAAGGATATAAAATTGTACAAACTAACAAAACTAAGAAATTAGCAAATATAAGTTAAGGGCTCAAATATATATATTTTGGCACTTAACACCCCCTCAAACTTATATATTGCTAGTCCCTTTGCAATACAAAACTAAAAACAAAATGAAAAACAGAAAACAAAAAGATAAATCCATGTTTCATGGGATGTACGATTGCATTTAGCGTTTGCAACAAGCCTTTTAAACCTCTAGGCATTCCCTAGAGGATGAGTGAAGTCTTGTGAGGATTTTCTAGGAATGTTACCCACAAATATCATGCACGAGTTCATGTTATCCAAAATTCAAGTGTCACCAAAAACCATGATTTTTATTCATTTGCAAGCTTAAAAAGATAAACTCCATCTTCATAATGAATTGGAATTTTAAAGTCTAATTACTTACAAAAGACAGGCTAAGGCATCACAAATTTGAAACAGTGTAAAGTGAACTAGCACACAAATATGAAACTTCCAATTATTTCCAATGTGCAATGTCTTAATATCTCAAAGTTCACTGAAATCCCCATTAGAATGAATAACTATGGCATAACTTTTCTTTTTCTCTCTCTCTCTCTCTCTCTTTTTTTTCTTGGTGACTATTCAATGTTTGGTTCCCTTAAGCTTTCTAATTGACCCATGTAGCGAGTGTTAGGCCAATGATTCCTAAACCAGATGGTTTTAGGGCATTAGGTATAAAACACCCCTAACGACTTACTAACTTGAGTCAAAAGGCTACAGAACCAAACTAACCATAACATTAACCAAATAAAAAATTTTCACCTTTTGATGTGAATACTCAATGCTTTGAGACAAGAGGTCAAGTTACATAGTTAAAAACTTATCAACGATCATTTTTTTTTAAAAAAAAAAATATGCCAAAGTATCCATCTAATAAATCATCCAGTTTCTCCCAAGACATAGAAACACACACATCAGACTTTCTATCATACCCGACAAATTATGTGCTAATGTGCTTTTGTAAGATCAGATCAAACATGTGAATTCTCAACTGCAAAAGCAAGTAACCAAACTAAAAAACTCTATCATTAGATCATGTGTTGAAAATTTTAAGCTCACCAATGAAATCAAATCACAATTTTTAAGTTCAACCAAAATTTTAAGACAAACTGAACATGCATATATATATATATATATATATATATATATATATTTTCTCTTTTTTTTCTTTTCTTTATTATTATTATTATTATTATTGTTATTATTATTTTTCTTTTTACAAATCACAAAATAAAACTGGGACAAAGTGTTTGTAAATGTGTATACCATACCCCCAAACTGAAATTACACATTGTCCCCAATGTGTCTATAACATGGAAAGATCTTACACGGGAGATGGATGAACTGTCTGGACTAGCATGGCTCATCGCACACCCCCAAACTTGAATTGAAGCACACTTGTCCCTTCAAAACAAAATACTAACATAACAATGGAAAACAAAAACTTAAGGAAAAATACAAAAATAAAATGAAAATAATCATTAAAATAAAAGGATATGATGTGAGATGCCTTCCATAAGCGCTAAGTTTAACGTCTTTAACCATACTGTGGTTCTGCTTAGGTACTACTATTTTGCATCCTGGATAGACTGGAGTGTCAAATCTTCGTCTATTTTTTTTTTTTTTTTTTTGTGGACTATGAACCTCCAAAGCTCCATGGGGAAACACCTTGGTGACCACACAAGGACCAAACCATCTAGACTTAAGTTTACCAGGGAAGAGTCTTAACCTTGAATTATGGATCAACACTTTCTATCTTACATGAAACTCCTTCCTAATTAGTTGCTTATCATGATAAACCTTGGTTCTTTCCTTGTAGAGCTTGGCATTCTCATATGCATCACGCCTTCATTCTTCAAGTTCATTTAGCTACAGCTTTCTCTTGTCACCAGCTTGTTTCATGTCAAAGTTGAACTTCTTGATGGCCCAATACACTCTGTGCTCCAACTCCACTGGTAGATGGCATGCTTTCTCAAAGACCAACCGATATGGGGACATACCAATAGGTGTCTTGTATGCAGTCCTATAAGCCCATAGTGCATCATTCAACCATAGAGACCAATCCTTCCTGTTGGGATTCACTGTCCTTTTTAGGATGCTTTTGATCTCTATGTTGCTTATCTCCACTTGACCACTGGTTTGAGGATGGTATGGAGTGCCAACCTTATGTGTGATCCCATACTTCTTTATTAAAGAAGCAAAGACATAATTGTTGAAATGGCTACCTCCATCACTGATTATTGCCCTTGGTGTCCCAAACCTAACAAAGATGCTTTCTTGCAAAAACTTCACAATCACTTTGTGATCATTAGTCTTTAAGGGGAGAGCCTCGACCCATTTAGACACATAATCCACACCCGCAAGATATATAAATAACCATATGAGTTAGGAAATGGACCCATGAAGTCAATACCCCATACATCAAAGAGCTCTACCACCTGAATATTTTCCAATGACATCTAATTTTTGGATGTGATGTTACCTATCCTCTGGCATCTATCACAAGAGCTGCAAAACAAAAAGGCATCCTTAAACACATTAGGCCAATAAAAACCAAAATGTAATACCTTAAGAGCTGTTCTCTTGGCCCCAAAGTTTCCTCCACAAGCAAACTGATGGTAATGCTGCAATATGCTCAGGTGCTCCTCCTCTAAGACACACCTTCTGATGATTTGATTAGGGTAGAATTTGAATAGATAGGGGTCATCCCAATGGTAATGTCTAGATATAGCCATCAACCTCTTCCTTTCTTGACTAGACATACCCGGAGGAAAAACCTTGGCAGTTATATAATTAATAATATCTACATACCATGGAAGTTGGACCTCAACTGCAAACAACTACTCATCTGGAAAGTTTTCATTCAATGGAAGCTCATCTCCTTCTTCTTCATGAAGTAGCCTGGATAGGTGATCTACCACCACATTCTCACTGCCCTTCTTATCTCTAATCTCAAGCTCAAATTCTTGCAGTAATAGTACCCATCTGATCAATCTAGGCTTTGCATCTTTCTTAGCAAACAAATATCTCAAAGCAGCATGGTCAGTGAATACTATAACCTTAGAACCAATTAGGTATGATCTAAACTTCTCCAAAGCAAATATTATAGCTAATAATTCTTTCTCAGTAGTAGAATAATTTAGCTGAGCATCATTCAATGTTCTAGAAGCATAATAAATAGCATGAGGAACCTTATTGATTCTTTGACCTAAGACAGCTCCCAAGGCAAAGTCACCGGCATCACACATGAGCTCAATTGGAAGGTTCCAATCTGGTGCCATCATTATTGGTGCAGATGTGAACAACTTCTTCAATATGTTGAAAGCATTCATGCATTCCTCAGACCATTCAAACTTGGCTTCGTTGGCTAGCAATGCACAGAAGGGGTCTAGAAATCTTGGAGAAATCCTTGATCAACCTTCTATAGAACTTGGCATGTCCAAGAAAACTTCTTACACCCTTCACTGTCATAGGAGGAGGGAGTTTGGAGATGATGTCAATCTTGGCCTTATCCACCTCAATGCCCTTGCTGGAAATGGAATGACCCAACACAATGCCTTGTTGAGCCATAAAGTGTCATTTTTCCCGATTGAGCACTAAATTGCATTCTTCACACCTCTTGAGGAGACTCTTCAAATGATTCAAGCATTCATCAAAATTAGAACCAAAAACACTAAAATCATCCATAAATACCTTAATAAATTTTTCCACCATGTCTGAAAAAATGCTCATCATGCATCTTTGAAAGGTGGTTGGTGCATTGCATAATCCAAATGGCATCCTTCTATAAGCAAATGTGACAAAAGGACATGTGAAGGTGGTCTTCTCTTGGTCCTCTGGTGCTATTGCAATCTGGTTGTAGCCACTGTACCTATCCAAGAAGCAGTAGTATCTATGGCCAGCTAATCTCTCTAGCATTTGATCAATGAAGGGTAGAGGGAAGTGATTTTTTCTAGTCACCTTGTTCAGCCTTCTGTAGTCAATGCATTCCCTCCAACCAGTGATTATTCTTGTAGGTATCAACTCATCGTCTTCATTCTTCACCACTGTTATCCCACTTTTCTTTGGAATGACTTGAACTGGACTTACCCACTTATTGTTTGAGATGGGGTAGATAATGCCAACATCCAACAGTTTCAATACCTCCACCTTTACTACCTCCTTCATGTGTGGGTTGAGTCTTCTTTGTGCATCCCTGGTTGGCTTTGCTTCGTCTTCAAGGAAGATCTGATGCATGCACTTGGCTGGACTTATTCCCTTGATGTCAGCAATGGTCCATCCCAAAGCAGTTCTATGCTCTCTCAGAAATCTCAACAGCTTCTCTTCTTCCCTAAAACTTAGATTTGCAACAACTACTACAGGTAGTGTTTTGTTCTCTCCCAAGTAGGCATATGTAAGATGCTCTGGCAACTGCTTCAATTCCAATTTTGGTGCCTGGACAATAGAAGGGACAATAGTAGTATTAGTAGGCACAAGAGTTTTAAAGAGAGGAATGTACTTACTTGAACGTGGTGGAGAGGCCTCAAGGAGGTGTACAGCTTCAATGATGTCATTAGTAACATCTTCAAAATCTAGCTTAGTGTCTTGTTTTGTGAAACTGTGGGTGAGGGTGGCCTCCATTGGATCATTACGATGAACCTGGAAAACTTTATCAATAGCACTTTGGATCATACAAACCTTAAAGCATTCTAAATCATCTTGATTTAATTGCAATGCCTTAAATATTTTGAATTCTATCTTCTCACCATTCACCTTTATACTCACAATAACCTTTTTCACACAAATTTTTGTATCAGCAGTTTTCATATAGGGTCTTCCTAAGATAATAGGCAAAGGCAATGGCATAGGTGATTCTTCCATATCTAATACAATGAAATCAGCAGGTAAAATAAGTTCACCTACCTTTACCAAGACATCCTCAAGTATACATCTTGGTCTTTTGATGCTTCTGTCTGCCAATTTCAAGGAGATAGAAGTTGGTTGAAGCTCCCCCAAACCCAGTGTCTTATATACAATGTATGGCTTCAAATTAACCCCTGCTCCTAGATCTAGTAGTGCCCTTTCAAAATGATGGTCTCCTATTCTGCAAGAAATGGTAAAACTACATAGATCTTGTAGCTTTGATGGTAGTTTTCTTAGCAACACCACACTTACCTCCTCTGTTAAAGCCATTGTCTCATGCTGCTAAAACTTCCTTTTATGAGTGCAACAATCCTTTAAAGCTTTAGCAAATGAGGGAATTTGTTTAATTGCATCTAGTAAAGGAATGTTAATCTCTACTTTTTTCAAAGTCTCAAAAATGTCTAGAAGTTGTTTTTCTTTTTTTGGCTTTACTAACCTTTGAGGGAAGGGTGGTGCATTCACCTTCTCCATTTTACTTACCTTGGATGTTGGGGCTTCATCTGGAGATGCTTGTGTTGTCTCTTCAGTTCCTATGACCTTGCAATTTCTGAGAGTTGTTACAGCTTTCAGTTGCTGGTGACCTCCTGGATTAGGTATTGTTTGGGCTAGAAATTCACCCTGCTTTCTTTCACTAAGCTCCTTAGCCATTTGCCCCATTTGTACTTCCAGTCTTTGAATGGCTTGATCGGTTCTTTGAATCGCTTGATCGGTCCTTGCATTGAATTGTTTTTGATTAGTCATAAAGTCCTGTTGTGTAATCACCAGGGTGCGTACCATACTCTCTAGGTCATTCTTCTTTGACTCTTGAATTGGTTGGCTTGCTTGTTGGGAGTTCCTTTACTGTCCTTGAGGGTTCAGAGCATTCTGATTGTTACTCCATGGGAAATTGGGGTGGTTTCGCAACCCTGGATTGTAGGTGTTGGAGTAGGGATTGTTCTTGGGAGGATAATTATTCTGTCCCACATAGTTTACTTTCTCCTGATTTGCAAAAGAATACAAGGGGCAAGTCTCAGTAGTGTGATCAAAATGAGAATATATGGCACATACCTAGAGTTGGGTAGCTGGCTGAACGAGAGAGATGGTTTGAGTAGTCATGGCGTTTACAATCATATTTAATGTCTTCTGCGTGACAGCCATCAGATCTTGCACTCTGCTATTTACTTTATACATACCCTTGCTCTTTTCTCCTTGCCTCCCTCTGGATGAGAATTGTTGGGAGTGTTCACTCAATGTCTCGAAGATCTCTATGGCTTCCTCACTGCTCTTTTCCATCAGCACACCTCCACAAGCTGAATCAACAACACCCTTGTTAATATCATTTAAACTTTCATAAAAAGCTTGTATCGGATCATCTTGAGGTAGGTTGTGATTTGGTCACTTGAGAAGTAGCGCATTGAAGTGGTCCCATGCTTCGAAGAAAAGATCTCCATCTCTCTGTTGAAAAGATTGAATCTCCCTTCTAAGCTGCCTTGTCTTTTGAGCCAGGAAAAAACTTCTTTAGGAACTTATTGGACAGCTCTTCCTAAGTACGAATGGAATTTGCAGGCAAGGAATTATACCATAACTTAGCATTATCCTTCAAGGAAAAAGGAAACAAGACTAACCTGATTCCCTTCGAATTTAGGCCCTGGATGTGCTAAAGGTTGCAGAGATCAAAGAACTCTCTAAGGTGCAAGTGTGGGTCCTCAGTAGTTGTGCCCTTGAAGTGAGTCAAAGCATTGAGTATTTGTGGGGATATATAGTAATTGTCTTTCGCCTCCGGTTTATAAACGATGCATGATGGTTGGTTGAGGTTTTTGCCGGATGAAAGACTGTTTCATGGGTCTTTGTGTTGGCGGTGGGTTCTCTAGAAGATCTTCCATTGTTTCCTCAACTTCTTCTTCTTCCATGCTGGAGTTGTCTCTAGGCCTTTGTCGAATAGTCAGCTCAATCTTTGGATTGAGTGAGAGGATGGTTGAGGCTTGAGATCGACAAAATTGCATAAGAAGATTTGCCCCTGCAGTCACAGTAGCTTCAGTACTGCTGTTCGAATGTCCTCTGGAACTGCGCTTGATCGCACTCGGTCTTCGCTAGATCGTAGTTACAAAATGCAGGATGCCGCAGAGCTGAAACAGAGCAGAAAACAGAAAAGCAAAAAATATTTTTTATTTTTGATAAAAATGGAATTTAAATTGAAAATTGAAATAACCAAACTAAAGGAAAATAATTCTAAACAAAATTTGATGCAATCCCTGGCAATGGCGCCATAAACTTGTTGTGCAAATATCCACCTAAATTAATAGGCAAATAAATGTACGTTTAACTCGCAAGTGCACAAGATCAATATAGTAGTGTAGTGTGCAAGTATGAGATCATTCCCATGAGGATTGCCGTAAATTTTGCTTAAAATAAATTTCGTAGCTAAAATCAAACAAAGATTGATTTTTGAGTTAATAAAGATAAAGGTAGGGCTTCGATATCCACCACTAATCATGCTCAAATAATAAATCAATATGCCAATGCTTTAATCATATTATGAATACTTAATGTTTGCCAACCTAAGGGCATGGGTGTATACTCCTTAAGCTATAAATTTTCCTAAGCAACGAATTAGGCATGGGTGTATACTCTAACTCTTTTCTTTCTTAAAAAATTTAGCATGGGCGTATACTAAGTTGTTCTTTAAGAAAGCATAAATCTATGGAAATCGACAAACACACGGAACCTAGGGCATGGGTATGTACTCCCAGTTTTCCATGTTGATTAACCCAATAACTCGTGAGGAATTCTTTTGTTACTCTATTAAACCCAAGACTCGATCATCCATATTGATTTAAATAACTAATCCATACCACTGTTAAGTGCCAAAATATTTATATTTTAGCCCTTATACTTATATGTGTTAATTCCTTAGTGTTGTTAGTTTATGCCATTTTATTCCTTTTCTGTGTTTTCTGTGTCTTTGTAGACCTTAGGAAGAAAAGGAAGACAACCTGGAAGTATTGAGCTTAAAGAGCAAATTTGGGAAAAACTGAAGTCTCTTGTAGTGCAATCGATCGCAAGTGACTTGGGATCGAGTGCACTGCGATCGAGCGCACATGGGTTGCGATCGATCGCACCTGTGCGCTGGAGAACAATGAGCTACAGCCAGAATGCCCTTTCCTTCCATATTAGGGTATTCCAAGTCGGACTAGTAATAGGACCAAACCCTAGGAATTTTTTAGGTTTACTAGTGTAACAAGGACTTCTAAAGCCGTTTAAATAGACCTTTAAACCTTAAGAATAATCATCCTTGAATAGACACAACTTTGGAGGAGGAATTTGGAGGCTACTTCTAGGAGCGGTTTTCGGTTCTTTCATTCCCTTTTCTTTTTAGTTTTATTTTCATTATGTGTAACTAACTCTGTAGGAGGGTTAGATTGAGGCTAATGTGTGCCAAATAATGCATATTTGGGCCCCTTAATTTACTTGTGATAATCCTTTAATTGTGTTATTATCTGATGTTTTATGTTAATTTTGTGTTTTTTGTATTTTGTAGGTCGTTAAAGAAAACTACTTTACAGAAGAAAATATACTTTGAGAAGACCTAGATGACGTGGTTAAGTTTAACCAAATCCAAGAAAAGGTTAAATCGGATTAAAGATCAGATTGGATTAAAGTTCAGATTGGATAAAATTTCGGATTGGATTCATATTCAGATTCTGCACATGTCTCAGTATTTTTGCCATAACTTTCCGCTAAAAGATCCGATTAAAGTGATTCAAGCAGCAATGGAAAGCTAACTCAAAATGCTACAATTCGTTGAAAAATAGGATTTTCCTATTTCGGAAGGTTACTATGCAAAAATCGCCCCGCAATAAAAGGACACAAATCTGGACGAATCGTATTCCCATTTCAGACTTCCATTTTGGTTGGGAGACAGACCTCCAAATTATCTAGGTTTAATAGGGCTTCTAGGACTTTCCTAAGCCTATAAATAGACTTCATTGCATTCAAGAAAAGATATAGAATTCCAGAGAGCAAAATTCTACAGTTTTTCTCTTTTTAGTTTAGGTTTTCTTTAGATTTAGGTTTCATATTTATGTGGAGCTAAATTCCCAACTAAGGTTGGGGATGAAGCCTCACCAATGAAGAACATCAATACTTTCATGTAAGTCTTTATTTATTTGATTTTATTGGGTTTAATATTTCAATTGTTTTACTTCTTTTCAATGTGTGGAGTGATTCTTGAATGATTCAAGGATTTAAGATAATTTCACATAATTGATTGCTTGATTTTATTTGCGTAAATAATTGGATATCCCTTGTGATTTGTTCTACGGATACATTTGGTGTTTCAATTAAGATTGGATATCTTTTGTGATTTAATAATACATCTGATGATTTAATTGATATTGGATTCCTCTTGTGATTTGTGCAATGAATGGATACATGGGATGGTTTTGATTAATTGTTTGAAGCATAGTAAAACATATCTAAGATTTTAATTGTGAGAACTTCAGATTAATATTGATAAGCATGGAAGTATGTTGTTATAATTCAGTGAGTGTGAATTCCCAAACCTTAATATTTTATCTCCTAGTTTATCTTAATTAGTTTAGATATACATTGCTCTTTAAAAAACACAATTCCCTGTGGGTTCGACCTCGCACTTGCAAAACATTATATTGCAAACGATTCGTGTACTTGCGAGTATATTAAAATTTGCACAACCAGTTTTTGGCACAGTTGCCGGGGAATTGTTTATTTTTGGAAACCAATTTATTTCTAGATTAGTTTTATTCTTCTACTAGTTATAATTAGGATTTTGTTTTTTTTCAGCAATTTGTTTTGTTTTGTTTTTTTCAGCACTTGCGAGTATATTAAAATTTGCACAACTAGTTTTTGGCGCCGTTGCCGGGGAATTGTTTATTTTTGGAAACCAATTTATTTCTAGATTAGTTTTATTCTTCTACTAGTTATAATTAGCATTTTGTTTTTTTTCCAGCAATTTGTTTTGTTTTATTCCGATTACTAATAAAAAAAAAAAGATTTTTCTTTTGGTTGTTTTTTATTTTTTTTTTGGCTTGTTTTACAGCTCTGCCGCAGCACCTTCCGCACGCCCCTGCTAGTGCGATCGATCACAGCCCTACTACGATCGAGCGCACTCGGGGCCAAGGCAGCAAGTCAAGCGCACCTGCGCTCGTCAACTGCCGCATCTTTATTCGTACACAACGCAAGTGCGATCGAGCGCAACTGCAGTACGCTCGAGCGCACTCACTGCAAAGGCAGCAATTGCAGCATTTCCGTAGATCTTTGCCAAAATTTTATTTTTGGCCCTTTTTGTGAGTTTTTAAATTTTAGTTTTAATTTTTTTTTTATTGTGTTAGTTGTTTTTTAGTTTATTTTTTATTTTTTTGAAAAAATGGTTGATGTGTTATGTGGGATATCTACATACCAAAAAGTGAGGGGGAAGCACGAATTTTTATTTTAATGATTTTAATGCCTCTCCTAGTTATAGGACACCAGCTCCTACCAACTACCCTCAAAATTTTTACTCACATCAACCATGTTCATATTGTTTCAATCCTTATCATGAGGAAAACAATTATCCTGATCTGCGAGCTGAGATCAACGACTTATGGGAGAAATTAGACCAAATCAGAGTAGCTAGATCTAACTTTTCCTATGAACAAATGAACACCAGTTTCTCCAGTCCGGGGTTTGATTCAAATTTCAATTTTTATAACCCGGACTGGAGCAACCAATTTGATTTCTCAGGATCAGCTTAAGCTACAAGAAATTATGCTCACCAGTTTGATGAATTGCACCATTCAGAATATCCGCAGTTCGATCATCAAGCTCAACCACCTGTTTATCAGTCCACCACTCAAGTGTCACAGCTTGCACCACAATCATCACTGGAAGACATGATGAAAACATTAATAGAAGAGCTCAAGAACTCCAACTCCCAAGCTATACAAGAGCTAAAAGGTTTCACCACTCAAGCCGTACAGGAGATGAGGAATTCCAACATGTCTAACAACAGAGACATACAAGAACTTAAGCAGGCCATGACCAAGATAGAAGAACAGATCGGTTATTTAGTTCCTGACTTCAACAGAATAGAGGAAGAAAAGCTTCAAAGTCAGCTAATGGTTGAAAGGCACCACATGATTGATGAGGATGATTCCGAAAAGTCTTATCATGAGCATGCCCAAGTCACCATCACACTAGAGAGTGGGGAAATTGTGGATAATAAAGAGGAGGAAGAGGAAGAGGAGGAAGTTGAGCACCATGAGAACATTGAGCCACCAACAGATCCTGATCTACCTAGTGACATGGAAGTGAGTACTGAGGCTCCTGCCTACATCACTGTCCCTCTTGAGACATATCAAGAGCCCAAAGCTTCATCGCTTGAATGTCTCGAAGAGCCATCTTATGTCAAGATACTCAAGGACTTGTGCACATAAGCACACAAATCTAGGAATCATTTTCCTAAAATGATCCTTCGAAGCAAGAAATTTTACATAAGATGGCGAAACATCCTTCCAGAGGGGTATGAAGTTTTGAAGAAGAAGGGGTGGAAGGGATTGGTTGGACATCCGCATGATCGGGGAAAGTGGCTATAAAGTTTTCTCCTCCAGTTTATTTTCTGCACTTCACTCCACAAATTCTTTCTTTCCTTTTTCATTATATTGCATTTCTTTTTATTTGTTTTTGTTTCTAACAGCAATTAATCTTTTAATGTTTGTTTAAAAAATATATATATTGCTGTTAGTTTTTGTTGACAGGTGTTTTGGTGTTTAAGTTTGGGGGACGCCCTAGCCTTGTTCACACTCAGATTTCTTTAGTTCCGGTAATGTATTTCTATACTACACATTGAGGGCAATGTCTAATTCGAGTTTGGGGGTATGGAAAAACACTTGGTCTGTTTATTTTTATTTGTCTTTTTGTGTTATAAAATTAAAAAAAAAAAAAAAATTATGCTATGTTTTTGTCAAATTTGAGTTAAATTGTAACGGTTGTTTGCATTTCTTTAGCTTGGTTAAAGGGTTGAACACATCATTATGTCATTAGGAGTCTGAGTCATTTGACTTATTTTTGGGTAAAAGAGATTTCCCTTGTTTTGAGATAAATTTGTATGAGCACATTAGCATGTTTTCTGTGAGGTATGATGTTTGAGCTTAAGCTTGTTTTCTTTGAGATTTGTTGGATGACATATTGATGAATAACCATTGGCTTGCAAGATATAAAAAAATAATAATAAATAAAAAAGAAAAAAAAAAAAGATCATGTTAAGTTTTTCGCTGAGTAACCGGACATCTTGCCTTATTAAGCATTAAGTGTTCGAGTCAAAATGTGTGAAGTTCAGTGTTGATTTATGATATGGCTAGTCTGACGTCATAGCCTTTTTGACTTAAGTTAATAAGCCCTTAGAAATGTTTTACAACTAGTGCCCTAAAGCCTCTTGGCATGGAAGTCTTTGGCCTAACACTTGTTGCATGGGTCAATTAGAAAGCTTAAGGGTGTTAGACATTGCAGAGCTTGTTAAAAAAAAAAAAATACATATCTTGCATTGGTTGTTTCATTTGGTAGGGATTCTTACAAATTTTATGGAACTTGTCTTGAGTTTAAAGCTTCATGATTGTACGCTAATTACACTTTACACTTTTCAGAACATGTGAGGTCTCAATTGTCCAATTATGAGTGATTTGATTTTGGATTTTTTTTTTTACTGTGACGATGGTGTTTGTCTTTTTAAGTTTGCTCATGAATAAGAACCATGGTTCATGTGAAACTTCTTTCTTGTTAACAACATAGTGCTTCAATGTTTGTGGGTACCATTCCTGTTAAGCCCTCATGAGACTTCACTCGTCCACTAGGGATGCCTAGGGGTTTAAAAGGCTTGTTGCATATGCTAAATGCAATCGTCTCTCCCACGAAAGAAGATTTATGTTTTGTTTTAGTTTGTTTTCATTTTATTTTTTGTTTTGTTTTGCTAAGGGACTAGTAAAAGTTAAGTTTGGGGGTGTTTGATGTGTGCAAAATATTCCATATTTGGACCCCTTAATTTACTTGTGTTAATCCTTTAGTTGTGTTATTATCTGATGTTTTGTGTTGGTTTTGTGTTTTTTGGATTTTGTAGGTCGTTGAAGAAAAAATACTTTTCGGAAGAAGGCATACTTTGAGAATACCTAGATGATGTGGTTAAGTTTAACCAAATCTAAGAAAAGATTAAATCGGATTAAAGATCACATTGGATTAAAGTTCAGATTGGATAAAATTTTGAATTTGATTCAAATACAAATTCTGCACATGTCTCAGTATTTTGACCATACCTATCTGCTCAAATATTGGATTGAAGTGATTCAAGTGGCATTGGAAAGCTATCTCAAAATGATACAATTCGTTGTGAAATAGGATTTTCCTAATTCGGAAGGTTGCTATGCTAAAATCGCTGCGCAATAGAAGGACACAAATCTGGATGAATCCTATTCCGATTTCAGACTTCTATTTTGACTGGGAGACAGACCTCCAAATTATTTTGGTTTAATTGGGCTTCTAGGACTTCCCTAAGCCTATAAATAAACTTCTTTGCATTCAAGAAAAGATATAGAATTCCAAAGAGCAAAATTCTACAGTTTTTCTCTTTTTAGTTTAGGTTTTGTTTAGATTGAGGTTTTATTTTTATGTGGAGCTAAATTCCCAACTAAGGTGATAACTTATCTTACATGTTTTAATCCTTTGGTTTTGGTTAATTAGGTCATTTTACTTCCTTTTTGTGTTTTTGATGTTTTTACAGGCTTTTGGAAGAAAGTGAAGTAAAACTGGGTGATTTAGGCTCAAAAAGAGAATATGGGAAAATTGGATTTCCCTGGTACTGCGATCAATCGCAGGGTACCTGCGATCGAGCACAACACCAAAGGAGATGCTGCACGAGCCAGGCCAGGAGCGATCGAGCGCAGGCAAAAGAGGCATCGATCGTAGACATACGATCGAGCGCACACGGGCTGTGATCGAGCGCACCCGTGCGCAGGAGGCATTCCAAGTGGCGGCTACAATGTACCTATTTCCATAATAGGGTTTTTCCAACTCCAAATTGTAATAGGACTGAAACCCTGCGAAAACCCTAGGGTATACTACTTTTCCAAGGACTTCTAAAGCCTATAAATAGACTCCTAAGCCTTTAGAATAAGGGGGCTTGGAGAAGGGAGAAGAATAGGAGCTCTCAAGTCAAGTCTCGGGTTTATTTTTTCTTTTCTTTTCTTTTATTCTATGAAGATGTTTAACATCAACTCTATGTGTAGCTAATTTATTTAGTAGGGCTAGATTGAAGCTCTAGTTATGTTAAATTAATATTTCAATATTGGCGCCTTGTGATGATCATGTTGTGCTATTTAACTTGATTAATACCTGCTTGCATGAATTCCTCATATGTGTATGCCTGATCAACATGTGCATGTGGTATGGACTTGTTAGTTAGATCAATTTGGATGACCGAGTCCTGGGTTTAACTTAAGTAACAAAAGAATCCACACCGCGATTCTTGGGTTAATCAACATAGGGAACCGGGAGTATGTATCCATGCCCTAGGCCTTGTGTGTTTGTCGATTTCCATAGAACATATGCTTTTCTAAAGAACAACTTAGTATAGACATGCTAAATCCTTTAGGAAAGAAAAGAATTAGAGCATGGACCAAGTGGCTAATTCGTTGCTTAGGGAAATCAATAGCTTAAGGAGTTAGAGTTTAACCCTTAGGTTGGCAAACATTAAATATGCATAACTTGATCAAAGCATTGGCATATTGATATACTAGTTTAACATAATTAGTGGTGGATATCAAAGCCCTACCCTTTGTTATCATCACATCAACAATCAATCTTTATTTTGTTTTTGCTTAAGGAATTTATTTTTAAACATAAATTCAGCAATCCTCGTGGGAATGATCATGTACTTGCACTCTATGCTATCATGTTGACCTTGTGCACTTGCAGGTAAAACGTACAATTATTTGCCTATTAATTTAGGTATATTTTTGCACAGCATAAGGTTGAGGATAAAGCCTCCCCGATGAAAAACATCAATACTTTCATGCAAGTTTTTATTTATCTAATTTTATTGGGTTTAATATTTCAATTGTTTTACTTCTTTTCAATGTGTGGAGTGATTCTTGGATATCTTTTGTGATTCAAGGATACAGTTGATAATTTAAGATAATTTCACATAATTGATTGCTTGATTTGATTTCCCTAAATAATTGGATATCCCTTGTGATTTGTTCTATAGATACATTTGGTGTTTTAATTAAGATTGGATATCTTTAGTGATTTACGGATACATCTGATAATTTTATTGATATTGGATTCCTCCCGTGATTTGTGCAATGAATGGATACATGGGATGCGTTTGATTAATTGTTTGAAATATAGTAAAACATATCTAAGATTTTAATTGTGAGAACTTCAGATTAATATTGATAAGCATGGAAGTATGTTGTAATGATTCAGTGAGTGTGAATTCCCAAACCTTAGTATTTTATCTCTTAGTTTATCTTAATTAGTTTAGATATAAATTGCTCTTTCAAAAACGCAATTTCATGTGGGTTTATCCTTGCACTTGCAAAACATTATATTGCAAACGATTCGTGCACTTGCGAGTATATTAAAATTTGCACAACAAGTTTTTGGCGTTGTTGCTTGGGAATTGTTTATTTTTTGAAACCAATTTATTTTTAGATTAGTTTTATTCTTCTACTAGTTATAATTAAGATTTTGTTTTTTTTTTCAGCAATTTGTTTTGTTTTATTCCTATTACTAATATAAAAAAAGAGATTTTTCTTTTGGTTGTTTTTTGTTTTTTTTGGCTTGTTTTACAGCTCTGCCGCAACACCTTTTGCACGCCCTTGGTAGTTCGATCGATCCCAGACCTACTATGATCGAGCGCACTCGGGGCCGAGACAGCAAGTCAAGCGCTCCTGTGCTCGTCAACTGTCGCATCTTCATTCGTACACAACGCAAGTGCGATCGAGCGCAACTGCAGTATGCTTGAGCGCACTCACATCAAAGGTAGCAATTGTAGCAGCTGCGTAGATCTTTGCCAAAAGTTTATTTTTGGTCCTTTTTGTGAGTTTTTAAATTTTAGTTTAATTTTTTTTTTTATTGTGTTAATTGTTTTTTAGTTTATTTATTTATTTTAAAAAAATGGTTGATTGTTGTGCAAATATCTACCCAAATTAATAGGTAAATAATTGTACGTTTTACCTGCAAGTTCACAAGGTCAATATAGTAGTATAGAGTGCAAGTACAGGATCATTCCCACAAGGATTACTGACTTTCCGTTTAAAGATAAATTCCTTAAGTAAAATAGAGATGGAGTTGATAATAATAAAAAGGTAGGGCTTTGATATCCACCATTAATTATATTCAATTAATAGAACAATGTGCCAATGCTTTGATCATGTTATGCATATCTAATGTTTGCCAACCTAAGGACATGGGTGTATGCTCCTTAAGCTATAGATTTCCCTAAGCAACGAGTTAGGCATGGATGTATACTCTAACTTTTTTCTTTCCTAAACGATTTAGCATGATATATACTAAGTTGTTCTTTAGAAAAACATATGTTCTATGGAAATCGACAAATACACGGGGCCTAGGGCATGGGTGTATACTCCCGGTTCCCCATGTTGATTAACCCAAGAATAACGGTGTGGATTCTTTTGTTACTTATGTTAAACCCAGGACTCGGTCATCCAAATTGATCTAACTAACTAGTCCATACCACATGCATATGTTGATCAGGCATACACATATGAGGAATTCATGCAAGCAGGTATTAATCAAGTTAAATAGCACAACAAGATCATCACAAAGGCGCCAATATTGAAATATTAATTAAACATAACTAGGGCTTCAATCTAGCCCTACTAAGTAAATTAGCCACACATAGAGTTGATGTTAAACATCTTCACAAAAGAAAAGAAAAGAAAAGAAAAGAATAAACCCGAGACTTGAACTTCAAGAGCTCCTCTTCTTCTCCTTCTCCAGCCTCCTCATTCTAGAGGCTTAAGGGTCTATTTATAAGTTTTAGAAGTCCTAGACAAAGTATTAAACCTAGAGCTTTCGTAGGGTTTTGAGACCTATTACAATTGGGAGTTGGAAAACCCTAATATGGAAAGAGTGACACTTTAGCCGCCACTTGATATGTCTCCTATGCACGGGTGCACTCGAACGCAGCCCATGTACGCTCGATCGCAGGTCTGCGATTAATCCTTCTTCTGGCATGAGCTCGATAGCTCCTGGCCTACTTTGTGCTGTGTCCTCTTGGGTACTACGCTCAATCGCACGTACCCTACGATTGATCGCAGTGCCAGGGAGCTCCAATTTTCTCCATCTTCTCTCTTTGAGCCCAAATCACCTAGTTTTACTTCATTTTCTTCCAAAAGCCTGTAAAAGTATGAAAAACACAAAAAGGAATTAAAATGGCCTAATTAACTAAAACCAAAGGATTAAAACATGCAAGTTAAGGGCTGAAAATATGAATATTATAGCACTTATCACACCCCCAAACTTACATATTGCTAGTCCCTTAGCAATACAAAACTAAAAACAAGAATGGAAAAACAGAAAACAAAAGATAAATCCATCTTTCGTGGGATGTACGATTGCATTTAGCGTATGCAACAAGCCTTTTAAACCACTAGGAATTCCCTAGTGGACGAGTGAAGTCTCGTGAGGGTTTTCCAGAAATGTTACCCACAAACATCATGCACAGTTCATGTTATTTCAAAAATTAAAGCATCACTTCAAGATCATGATTTTCATTCATTAGCAAGCTTAAAAAGATGAACTCCATCTTCACAATGAATTGGAATCTCAAAGTGCAATTACTTACAAAGGACATGCTAAAACATCACAAGTTTGAAAACAGTGTAAAGTGGATTAGCACAAAATTATGAGGCTTCCAAATCTTTCCAATATGCAATGTTTCTTTATCTCAGAATTCACTGAATTTCCTATTAGAATGACACATTGGCATATTTCTTTTTCTTTTTTCTTTTTTTGGTTAGGTTGTGTAATATTGGTTCCCTTAAGCTTTCTAATTGACCCTTGTAGCGAGTGTTAAGTCAATGACTCCCAAACCAGGTGGTTTTAGGGCATTAGGTGTAGAGACACCCCTAAGGACCTACTAACTCGAGTAAAAAAGGCTACAAAACCAACTAACCATGACATTGATCAAATCAACATTTTTCACCTTTTGACGTGAACACACAATGCTTTGAGGCAAGAGGTCCAGTTACTCAGTGAAAAGCCATCAACGATCATTTATTTCACATCTTTTTTTTTTCATCACTATATATGCCATAGTGTCATCTAATAAGTCATCCAATTTCATCCAAGAGGCAGAAACACACATATCAGACCTCATGTCATACCTCACAAATTATGTGCTAATGTGCTTGAGTGCTCATATCAAACATGTGATTTTTCAACTATCCTAAATAAGTAACCAAACTAACAGATTCACTCATCAAATCATGTGTTCAAAATGGTAAGCTCACTGATGAATTCAAGCCACAATTCTTTTAGATCAACCTAAAATTTTAGGGCAAACATGGACATGCATAATTTTTTTTTTTATTTTTTATTTTCTGAACAAACAAACACACAAACAAATAACTTGAAATTGGGACAAAGTGTGTGAACAATCATGTGTGCCCATACCCCCAAACTTAAATGACACATTGTCCCCAATGTGTCTAAGTAAAGGAAAGAATGTACCCGGGAGATGGTGGACATAGTCTTGGAAAGCATGGCTCATAGCACACCCCCAAACTTGAATTAAAGCACACTTGTCGCTGCAAAATAAGAAAACACACAAACAAGTAAAAATGAACAAAATCTAAAACTAAATAAAAATTGAACTGAAAACACATTAAACAAAACAAAATAAAAAGATAACTATGGGATGCTGCCTAAGTGCGCTCGATCGCACACATGGTGCGTTCGATGGCACTAACAGAATGCGTTGAACCTCAAGTGGAGACCTGCGCTCGATCACACCGCAGGTTGCGATCGATCGCAATAACAGAATGTAAAAACATGACAAAAGACTTGAAACACTAAAACACCAAAAACAACAAAACAAAAGGATATGCTATGGGGTGCCTCCAATGAGTGCTAAGTTTTACGTCTTCAGCCAGACAGTGGTCCCATCTCAATGCTGTCCAGAAGTAGATGCTCCATTTTGGATGGATTGGAGTGCCAAATCTTCATTTCTTGGTACTAATTTTACTTCAAGATATGGCTTGACTTTGTGTCCATTGACTTTGAATGATTGGTTGGTCTGGGGGTCGAGAACTTCCAAGGCTCCATGAAGGAATACTTGTGTAATAATGTAGGGCCCAGACCATCTTGACTTAAGCTTTCCATGGAAGAGTTTCAATCTTGAATTATAGATCAAAACCTTCTGTCCTATTTGAAACTCCTTCCTGACCAGTTGTTTGTCATGGTATGCTTTGGTTCTGTCCTTGTAGAGCTTGGCATTCTCATATGCATCACGCCTCAGTTCCACCAGTTCATTTAGTTGGAGCTTCCTCTAGTCACCAGCTTGCTTCATATCGAAGTTAAACTTCTTGATGGCCCAATATGCTTCGTGTTCCAATTCTACTGGTAGATGACATGCTTTCCCAAAAACCAAACGATATGGAGACATACCGATAGGTGTCTTGTAAGCAGTCCTATAAGCCCATAGTGCATCATTAAAGCACAGTGACCAATCCTTCCTGTTGGGGTTCACTGTCCTTTCAAAGATGCCTTTGATTTCTCTGTTGCTGATCTCCACTTGGCCACTGGTTTGGGGATAGTATGGAGTGCCAACCTTATGAGTGATGCCATACTTCTTCATCACAGAAGTAAAAGCATAGTTGTTAAAGTGGCTCCCCCCATCACTAATGATTGCCCTAGGTGTTCCAAATCTAGCAAAGATGTTTTCCTGCAAAAACTTCACAACCACTTTGTGATCATTAGTCCTTGAGGGGACAGCCTTGACCCATTTAGACACATAATCCACACCCACAAGAATATATGAATAACCGAATGAGTTAGGAAATGGTCCCATGAAGTCAATACCCCAAACATCGAAGAGTTCTACAACTTGAATATTTTGCAGTGGCATTGGATTTCTGGATGAGATGTTACCTGTCCTTTGGCATTTATCACAAAAGCTGCAAAACAAAAAAGCGTCTTTAAACATATTAGGCCAATAAAAACCAGATTGTAATACCTTAAGCGCTGTTCTCTTGGCCCGAAAGTGTCCACCACAAGCAAACTGGTGACAGTGCTGCAAAATACTCAAGTGCTCATCTTCTGGGACACACCTTCTAATGATTTGATCAGAGCAGAATTTGAACAAATAGGGGTCATCCCAATGGTATTGTCTAGAAATAGATATTAACCTCTTCCTTTCTTGGCTAGACATATCTGGAGGAAACACCTTGGCAGTGATATAATTCACTATATCTGCATACCATGGGAGTTGGATATCAACTGCAAATAACTGCTCATTTGAAAAAATTTCGTTCAGTGGGAGCTCATCTCCTTCCTCTTCGTGAAGTAATCTAGATAAGTGATCTGCTACCACATTCTCACTGCCCTTTTTGTCTTTAATCTCAAGGTCAAACTCTTGTAGTAATAATACCCATTTGATCAATCTTGGTTTGGCATCTTTCTTGGTAAACAAATATCTCAATGCAGCATGATCAGTGAATACAATAACCTTAGAACCAATTAGGTACGACCTGAACTTCTCCAAAGCAAATATGACAGCTAATAATTCTTTCTCAGTAGTAGAATAATTTAGCCGGGCATCATTCAATGTTCTAGAAGCATAATAAATGGCATGAGGTACCTTCTTGATT
>NC_081546.1:14893513-14905701 GCF_901000735.1 Corylus avellana | reverse complement strand
TCATTCAATTTCATCCAAGATGCAAATACACACATATCAGACTTCATGTCATTCCTCACAAATTGTGTGCTAATGTGCTTGAGTGTTCAGTTCAAACATGTGATTTTTCAACAGTCCTAAACAAGTAACCAAACTAACAGATTCACCCATCAGATCATGTGTTCAAAATTTTAAGCTCACTGATGAATTCAAGCCACAATTCTTTTCGATCAACTTAAAATTTTTAGAGCAAACATGAACATGCATAATTTTTTTTTTTTTTTTTTTTCAAATAAACACACAACACAAACAAATAACTTGAAATTGGGACAAGGTGTGTGTGAACATGTGTGCCCATCCCTAAACCCCCAAACTTAAATGACACATTGTCCCCAATGTGTCTAAGTAAACTAAAGAATGTACCCGGGAGATGGTCGACATAGTCTTGGAAAGCATGGCTCATAGCACACCCCCAAACTTGAATTGAAGCGCACTTGTCCCTGCAAATAATAAAACACATAAACAAGTAACAAGAACCAAAACTAAAACTAATTAAAAATTGAACTGAAACACATTAACAAAACAAAGATAAAAAGATTACCATGGGATGCTGCCCAAGTGCGCTCGATCGCACACATGGTGTGTTCGATCGCACTAACAGAGTGCGTTGAACCCACAAATGGAGACCTGCGCTCGATCGCACGCTGGGTACGATTGATCGTAGTAGCAGAATGGAAAACATGACAAATTACTAAAAACACTAAAAACACCAAAATACATGCAAAAAAATATAAAACAAAACATAAGTCAAACAAAACAAAAGGATATGTTATGGGGTGCCTCCCATGAGCGCTAAGTTTTACGTCTTCAGCCAGACAGTGGTCCCTTCTCAGTGTTGTTCAGAAGTAGACGCTCCATTTTGGATGGATTGGAGTGCCAAATCTTCATCTCTTGGTATTAATTTTACCTCCAAATATGGCTTGACTCTGTGTCCATTTCCTTTGAATGACTGTCGGTCTGGGGGTCGTGAACTTTCAAGGCTCCATGAGGGAATACTTGTGTAACAATGCAGGGCCCAGACCATCTTGACTTAAGCTTTCCAGGGAAGAGTTTCAATCTTGAATTATAGATCAAAACCTTCTGTCATACTTGAAACTCCTTCCTGACCAGTTGTTTGTCATGGTATGCTTTGGTTCTGTCCTTGTAGAGCTTGGCATTCTCATATGCATCACGCCTTAGTTCCTCCAGTTCATTTAGTTGGAGCTTCCTCTTGTCACCAGCTTGCTTCATATCGAAGTTAAACTTCTTGATGGCCCAATACGCTTTGTGTTCCAATTCCACTGGTAGATGACATGCTTTCCCAAAAACCAAATGATATGGAGACATACCGATAGGTGTCTTGTAAGCAGTCCTATAAGCCCACAGTGCATCATTTAAGCGTAGTGACCAATCCTTCCTATTGGGGTTCATTGTCCTTTCAAGGATGCCTTTGATTTCTCTGTTGCTGATCTCCACTTGGCCACTGGTTTGGGGATAGTATGGAGTGCCAACCTTATGAGTGATGCCATACTTCTTCATCACAGAAGTAAAAGCATAGTTGTTAAAGTGGCTCCCCTCATCACTAATGATTGCCCTAGGTGTTCCAAATCTAGCAAAGATGTTTTCCTGCAAAAACTTCACAACCACTTTGTGATCATTAGTCCTTGAGGGGACAGCCTCGACCCATTTAAACACATAATCCACACCCACAAGAATATATGAATAACCGAATGAGTTAGGAAATGGTCCCATGAAGTCAATACCCCAAATATCGAAGAATTCTACAACTTGAATATTTTGCAGTGGCATTTGATTTCTGGATGAGATGTTACCTGTCCTTTGGCATTTATCACAAGAGCTGCAAAATAAGAAAGCATCTTTAAACATATTAGGCCAATAAAAACCAGATTGTAATACCTTAAGCGTTGTTCTCTTAGCCCCAAAGTGTCCACCACAAGCAAACTGGTGACAGTGCTGCAAAATAATCAAGTGCTCATCTTCTGGGACACACCTTCTAATGATTTGATCAGGGCAGAATTTGAACAAATAGGGGTCATCCCAATGGTATTGTCTAGACATAGATATTAACCTCTTCCTTTCATGGCTAGACATATTTGGAGGAAACACTTTGGCAGTGATGTAATTCACTATATCTGCATACCATGGGAGTTGGATATCAACTGCAAACAACTGCTCATCTGGAAAATTTTCATTCAGTGGGAGCTCATCTCCTTCCTCCTTGTGGAGTAATCTGGATAAGTGATCTGCCACCACATTCTCACTGCCCTTCTTATCTCTAATCTCAAGGTCAAATGCTTGTAGTAATAATACCCATCTGATCAATCTTGGTTTGGCATCTTTCTTGGTAAACAAATATCTTAATGTAGCATGATCAGTGAATACAATAACCTTAGAACCAATTAGGTACGACTTAAACTTCTCCAAAGCAAATATGACAACTAATAATTCTTTCTCAGTAGTAGAATAATTTAGCTGGGAATCATTCAATGTTCTAGAAGCATAATAAATGGCATGAGGTACCTTCTTGATTCTGCGCTCGAGCGCACCAAGTCTTGGATCGAGCGCACTCGAGCGTACAGTGCACGGCAAGAACTCCTCTCTAGCGTGGACTTGGATTTCTGTCTCCCAATTGGACTGGGAGGCTACTCTCCGATTTTCTTAGGGATTTTAGGGTTTTTAGGGTTCTCCTAATCCCTATAAATAGAGCTCTAAACATTGTAAACAGACACATCGCTTTTAGAGCAAAATTCAGTAAAATAGTCTGTGGAGCTTAGGAAATCATGAGCAGCTAAACCCAATTGTGGGGTATTGATGTAGCCCTTTCCAAGCACAATGGTTTGATTGTATTTAATTTCTAGTCTTTCAATTTATGCATGTTGATTGTATAACCCTGAGGATTGCTACAGTTGATTTCTGTTCTTCATATTAAATGCAGTTGTTCTTTAAATTCTAAATCAATATTAGTAAAATTCTTATCTTGTCTTAGAAATTATTTTACTATTATTGAACTCAAATCCTTCTTATTTTCTGTGATCATAAGAATGATGGTTATACAATGGTATTTAATTGGCATGCAATCAATAGGGTTAGACAGACCATACCTAGGGAAGACAGATCGTATTACACCTTAGTTTAGTGTAATTTAGGTAGACGGTCCGTGCCAACCGAAGATGGGTTATGCTATTCCATTGATTGTATGAGATTATTTTCTTGTTAAAATTATAACATGCATAGAATGAATTACTAAAGTTAATTATGGTTAACCATTGATGTGCGGATCGTGGTGAAGTCAATACTCTACTCTCTCTTTCTCATAAATTTACTCCCTTTAATTCCATTTATTTAATGTACTTTAAATTCTCACAACCAATTCACTCTCTTTTAATTAAGTTAATTTTGATCTTGATGCGAACCTCAATCGACTTGCTTTGAGACCCAACAACAATATTGGAATACGGACCCAAGAAAGCTAAAATGCAGATTTTGATAGAAAACCTTGACCCAACGTTTACAAATGAAACGCGAACCAAAGGTATAACGAAACAACCCCCGACCCAACGTTTATAAACGAAACGCGAACCGAAGGTATAAAGTTTGAACGCCACAAGGAAGAATCCTTGATAAGTTCACAAGTTCTCTGAAGAACTAATAGAAGAAGCAAACCTCACTTTTGTATTTTCATTCATGATCCTCTCATTACAATGAGTGCATGCTATTTATAGAGCATGGCTGAAAATAAGAGTACCTGCCTAGTATGGAAAGGAAATTAAATTGGTTTACAACATTGGAAACTAAATAAAGTAAAAAATGGCTAACTAATAAAAGCCTAAAATTAAGGTTGATTTAAGTCAATCAGCCAATTAATTGGCATGTAATTTGGCAAGTGAATCATCCAATTAATTGGTATATAATTTGATAGTCAATCAGCCATCATCAACCATTAATCCATGCCATTGCTAAGGAAATTTTGTGCAATCTGCTCCATGAATAGCTTGGATCAAATTTATTATGCCTTCATCTCCCTTTGGGCCAAGCTTGGAATGCCCCATTTTAGAATCAGCCCAAATCTCTTGAATCAGCCCATTAAGTGCTTCTTTGATTTCTTGCATCTTGCTCTTAATATAGGCCCAACTGGAACATCCAATGGATTCTTTAATGGTGCTTGTTGATTCTCATCATTCCCCTTCTCTTCAAAGGATTCGTCCTCGAATCATCAGCTACATCAAAAGGAAGAGGACAATTTTTTTTTTTTTTTTGACGTCTCTTTTTTTCTTTTTCTTTTTGTTTTCTTTTGTTTTTTTTTTGTTTTTTTGTTTTTTTTTTTTTGACGTCTCCTTCTTTTCTTTTCTTTTTTTGTACTTGGTGCACGACACAAAACAACAAGAAGGAATAATGAATACAAACAGAACAAGATAGGACGATAATAATAAACAAAAGATAGAAAGGATAGGAAACCTGATTTTAGAGCCTGTGCTCTGATACCAAATGATGCGAACCTCAATCGACTTGCTTTGAGACCCAACAACAATATTGGAATACGGACCCAAGAAAGCTAAAATGCAGATTTTGATAGAAAACCTTGACCCAACGTTTACAAATGAAACGCGAACCAAAGGTATAACGAAACAACCCCCGACCCAACGTTTATAAACGAAACGCGAACCGAAGGTATAAAGTTTGAACGCCACAAGGAAGAATCCTTGATAAGTTCACAAGTTCTCTGAAGAACTAATAGAAGAAGCAAACCTCACTTTTGTATTTTCATTCATGATCCTCTCATTACAATGAGTGCATGCTATTTATAGAGCATGGCTGAAAATAAGAGTACCTGCCTAGTATGGAAAGGAAATTAAATTGGTTTACAACATTGGAAACTAAATAAAGTAAAAAAGGGCTAACTAATAAAAGCCTAAAATTAAGGTTGATTTAAGTCAATCAACCAATTAATTGGCATGTAATTTGGCAAGTGAATCATCCAATTAATTGGTATATAATTTGATAGTCAATCAGCCATAATCAACCATTAATCCATGCCATTGCTAAGAAAATTTTGTGCAATCTGCTCTATGAATAGCTTGGATCAAATTTATTATGCCTTCATCTCCCTTTGGGCCAAGCTTGGAATGCCCCATTTTAGAATCAGCCCAAATCTCTTGAATCAGCCTATTAAGTGCTTCTTTGATTTCTTGCATCTTGCTCTATTAATAGGCCCAACTGGAACATCCAATGGATTCTTTAATGGTGCTTGTTGATTCTCATCAGATCTTTTAATTTTGATAATTAAACCCCTGCAGTCCTTGAGGTTCGACACCCTTAATATAGCCCTATCCTACGGGATTCGTTCTATTGCGAGTGGTAATTTTATTATTGATATTTTTGGTCACAAAAATACCACATCATTCACCACTGTGATCCCACTCTTTTTTGGCACTACTTGGACTGGACTGACCCATTTACTGTTTGAGATGGGATAGATGATGCCCACATCTAGTAATTTTAATACCTCTGCCTTGACTACCTCCTTCATGTGTGGGTTGAGTCTTCTCTGTGCATCCCTGGTTGGCTTTGCTTCATCTTCAAGGAAGATTTGATGCATGCACTTAGCTGGACTTATTCCTTTGATATCTGCAATGGTCCATCCCAAGGCAGTTTTATGTTCTCTAAGAATTCTCAACAGCTTTTCTTCTTCCCCACAACTCAGATTTGCAGCAATGATGTCTGGTAGTGTCTTGTTTTCTCCCAAGTATGCATATTTTAGGTGCTCTGGCAATTGCTTCAATTCCAGCTTGGGTGCCTGTACCACAGAGGGAACAATAGAGGTGTTAGTGGGCTCAAGAACTTCAAAGGGAGGAGTATACTTACCTGAGTATTTTTTAGAGGCCTCAAGGTGATGCACTGCTTCAATGATGTCATTAGTAACATCTTTAGGTTTTGGCTCAATGTCCTGCTTTGTGAAACTATGGGTGAGGGTGGCCTCCAATGGATCTTTATGTTGGTCCTGCAAAACCGTCTTACCAACATCTTGAATCATACAAATATCAAAACATTCTAAATCCTTGAGGTAATTTCAATGCATTGAATATTTTGAACTCTATTGTCTCACCATTTACCTTCATGCTCACAATACCCTTTTTCACACCTATTGTAGTATGAGCAGTTCTCATAAAGGGTCTTCCTAAGATAATAGGTAAAGGTGATGGCATAGGAGATTCTTCCACATCTAACACAATGAAATTAGTAGGTAGAATAAATGTACCTACCTTTACCAAAACATCCTCAAGTATACCTCTTGGTCTTTTGATGCTTCTGTCTGCCAATTGCAAGGTGATAGAGGTTGGTTGAAGCTCCCTCAATACCAACTTTTCATATACAGTGTAAGGCATCAAATTCACCTGTGCTCCTAGATCCAGTAGTGCCTTTTCAAAAGAGTGGTCTTCTATCGTGCAAGGAATGGTAAAACTACCTGGATCTGTTAGCTTTGGTGGTAATTTTCTTAACAAGATTGCACTTACCTCTTCTGTTAAGGCCACTGTCTCATACTCCTGAAACTTCCTTTTGTTAGTGCAACAATCCTTTAAAAACTTAGCATATGAAGGAATCTGTTTAATTGCAACTCATAAAGGAATGTTGATTTCTACTTTCCTCAAGGTTTCAAAGATATCCATGAGTTGCTTTTCTTTCTTTGGTTTGACTAACCTCTGAGGAAAGGGGGGGTGCATTTACCTTCTCCGTTTTGTTTACCTTAGAAGTTGATGGTCCTTCTGGAGTTGCTCGAGGTGGCTCTTCAGTTCCAATGATCTTGCCATTCCTGAGAACTGTGACTGCTTCCAGCTTCTGATGACCCCATGGATTGGGTATTGTCTGGGCTGGAGATTCTCCCTGCTTTCCCTCACTCCTCTCCTTTTCCATTTGACCCATTTGCACTTCTAGTCTTTGAACGGCTTGATCAGTCTTTGTATTGAATTGTTGTTGTGAAGTCACAAATTGTCGTAAAAGACTCTTCAGGTCGTCCTCTTCTGGGTCTTTGGCTGGTTGAACTGTTTGTTGGAAATTGCTTTGCTGTCCTTGAGGGTTCCGGATGTTCCTACTGTTATTCCATGATGAATTGGGGTGGTTGTGCCACCTTGAATTATAAGTGTTGGAGTAAGGATTGTTCTTGGGGGGATAAGTGTGCTATCCCACATAATTGGCTTGCTCCTGATCTACGGATGAATACAAAGGGCAATTCTCAGTAACATGATCTAAATGAGAACATATGGCACATACCTGGAGTTGGGTGGCTGGCTGAATAGGATAGATGTTCTGAGTAGTCATAGAGTTTACAAGCATATTTACTGTCTTCTGCAAGGCAGCTATCTGATTTTGTACCCCGTTGTTTTCTTCATACCTACCCTTGCTCCTTACACCTTGCCTTCCTCTGGATGGGAGTTGTTGGGTGTGTTCACTCAACATCTCAAAAAGCTCTATAGCTTCCTCATTACTCTTTCCCATCAGCACACCTCCACAAGCTGTATCAACAACACCCTTGTTAGAATCATCCAACCCTTCATAAAAGATTTGTACCTGGTCATCTTGAGATATGTTGTGATTTGGACACTTAAGGAGCATCGCATTAAAGTGATTCCATACTTCAATGAAAGGTTCTCCATCTCTTTGTTGGAACGATTGTAGCTCCCTTCTAAGTTACCTTATCCTTTGAGCTAGAAAAAATTTCTTCAGAAACTTGGTGGTCAATTCTTCCCAAGTGTGGAAAAATCAAAGAATTGTACCACAGTTTAGCATTATCTTTCAAGGAAAAATCAAAGAGGACTAACCTGAGTCTCTCTAGAGTTAGGCCTTGAACACGTTGCAACTTGTATAAGTCAAAGAATTCCTTAAGATGCAAGTTGGGATCCTCAGTACCTGTGCCTCTGAAGTGAGTCAATGCATTGAAGATTTGGGGAGAGATATAATAGCTGCCATCCACCTCCGGTTGATAGGCTATGCAAGAGGGTTGATGGAGGTTTGCTGGAACATATGCCTGCTTCATTGGTCTCCTCACCCGTGGTGGATTTGCCTCTAATGGTCTTGGCCCCATTGGATTCTCTTGCAAACCTTCCATCTCAATTTCTTCTTCTTCTTCTTTGTCTCTAGGTCGTTGTCGAATTGTCCGCTCAATTTCAGGATCGAGTGGTAGAATGGTTGAGGCTTGAGATCGACGACCTTGCATTAACTGAATTACTTCTTCAGTTAGGCAGCTTCAGTACTGCTGGTTCGGATGCTCCCTGGAACTGCGCTCGATCACAGGTTGGTGCGTTCGATCGCACTTGGCTGACGATTGATTGCAAGCACAGAATGCCAATCCGCAACCTGAAATAGAAAACAAAAAAAATTAGGGATAACGAAAAATAATGTTGATTTTTGCTAACAACTAAATTAAAAATTGAAAATTAAATAACAAAGCTAAAGGAAAATAATTCATTTAAACAAAATACGCTGCAATCCCCGGCAACGGCGCCAAAAACTTGTTGTGCAAATATCTAGCTAAATTAATAGGTAAATAATTGTACGTTTTACCTGCAAGTGCACAAGGTCAACATAGTAGTATAGGGTGCAAGTACAGGAACATTCCCACGAGGATTGCTGAATTTCCGTTTAAAAATAAATTCCTTAAGTAAAATAGAGATGGAGTTGATAATAATAAAAAGGTAGGGCTTTGATATCCACCACTAATTATATTCAATTAATATAACAATATGCCAATGCTTTGATCATGTTATGCATATCAAATGTTTGCCAACCTAAGGGCATGGGTGTATACTCGTTAGCTATAGATTTCCCTAAGCAACGAGTTAGGCATGGGTGTATACTCTAACTCTTTTCTTTCCTAAAGGATTTAGCATGGTATATACTAAGTTGTTCTTTAGAAAAACATATGTTATATGGAAATCGACAAACACACGGGGCCTAGGTAGGGCTGTTAAGTGAGCGAAGCGTCTCGCGAGCAAGCTCGGGCTCGGCTTGCATAAGCTCGGCTCGTGCTCAACTCGAATATTAAATGAAGCATTTCATGAACACAAATCCTAACTCGAATATTAAATGAAGCAAGCTCGGCTCGACTCGGCTAAGCTCGTGAACAGCTCGTATAAGCTCGTGTGTGTATATATATAAACTAAGTAATACATAATTAATTATAAATCTCATAATTATTAAAACCTTAAAATTGCATTTAAATTTAAGCGTTAGAGAATGAAAAATTTTAGACCCTTCGAGATCAAAAAGAGAGATAACAATCATTAAAAAGACCTCGATTCAATTAAAGCAGACCCAAACGAAAAGAAGAAGAATCAAGTAGAAACTATTGAGGGAGATTGCGAAAGGCATAAACTATTGAAGAATCAAACAGACCAAAACACTATCACTACTTGTCTGGTGAGCGAGAGTGAGAGAGTGGGAAATGAGAGTTCAGGTGGAAGATCCGTTGTGACTGGTGAGGGGGATTGAGAGAGAGACGTTAAAAAAATATTTTTTTGTAAAGGGCGCTGTCCCAATGCAATCTGAATGCAACCTGTTAACTTGTCCCACATTTTTAAGAAAACATCAATCTCCAATTTTGCTTATCTATAAAAGGATATATATCATCTCTCTTTGAAACCAAATGCCTTACTGTATTGACTCAGGCTTCATACTCGACTAGCTAGGTTAAGCAAATACTCATATGCAAACTAATTTCTTAAGCCGTTTAAGAGTACTTGAAGTTAAAAAAAAAAATTTAAAACAAAAACATTAAGTATAAGAGCCAGCTCGCGAGCTGGCTCGGCTCGACTTATTATTAGCTCGAGCTCGATTATTTTGGCTCGCCCTTAAGCTTGATTCGAGCTCGAGCTCGAGTAAAATTTAAATGAGCCAAGCCTGAACAAGGGAAGCTCGCTCAAGCTCGGCTCGTTTACACCCATAGGCCTAGGGCATGGGTGTATACTCCCGGTTTCCCATGTTGATTAACCCAAGAATCGCGGTGTAGATTCTTTTGTTACTTATGTTAAACCCAGGACTCGGTCATCCAAATTGATCTAACTAACTAGTCCATACCACATGCATATGTTGATTAGGCACACACATATGAGGAATTCATGCGAGCAGGTATTAATCAAGTGAAATAGCACAACAAGATCATCACAAAGGCGCCAATATTGAAATATTAATTAAACATAACTAGGGCTTCAATCTAGCCCTACTAAGTAAATTAGCTACAGAAAGAGTTGATGTTAAACATCTTTACAAAAGAAAAGAAAAGAAAAGAAAAGAAAAGAATAAACCCGAGACTTGAACTTCAAGAGCTCCTCTTCGTCTCCTTCTCCAGCCTCCTCATTCTAGAGGCTTAAGGGTCTATTTATAGGTTTTAGAAGTCCTAGACAAAGTAGTAAACCTAGAGATTTCGTAGGGTTTTGAGACCTATTACAATTGGGAGTTGGAAAACCCTAATATGGAAAGAGTGACACTTTAGCCGCCACTTGATGTATCTCCTGCGCACGGGTACGATCGATCGCAGGTCTACTATCGATCCTTCTCCTAGCATGCGCTCGATCACTCCTGGCCTACTTTATTCTGTGCCCTCTCGGGTATTGCGCTCGATCGCAGGTACCCTGCGATTGATCGCAGTGTCAGGGAGCTCCTATTTTCTCCACCTTCTCTTTTTGAGCCCAAATCACCTAGTTTTACTTCATTTTCTTCCAAAAGCCTGTAAAAGTATGAAAAACAGAAAAAGGAATTAAAATGGCCTAATTAACAAAAACCAAAGGATTAAAACATGCAAGTTAAGGGCTGAAAACATGAATATTTTAGCACTTATCATTGATGTGTTATGTGGGATATCTGCATACTAAAAAGTGAAGCATGATTTTTCATTTTAATGATTTTAATGCATCTCCTAGTTATAGGAGACCAGCTTCTACCAAACTACCCTCAAAAGTTTTACCCACATAAACCATGTTCATATTGTTTCAATCCCTATCATGAGGAAAACAATTGTCTAAATCTGCGAGCTGAGATCAACGACTTATGGGACAAATTAGACCAAATCAGAGTAGCTAGATCTAACTTTTCCTATGAACAAATGAACACCAGTTTCTTCAGTCTAGGGTTTGATTCAAATTGCAATTTTTATAACCCGGACTAGAGCAACAAATCTGATTTCTCAGGATCAGCTCAGGCTACAGGAAATTATGCTCACCAATTTGATGACTTGCACCATTCAGAATATCCGCAATTCAATCATCAAGTTCAACCACCTGTTTATTAGTCCACCACTCAAGAGTCACAGCCTAAACTATAATCATCACTAGAAGACATGATGAAAACATTAATAGAAGAGCTCAAGAACTCCAACTCCCAAGCTATACAAGAGCTAAAAGGTTTCACCATTCAAGCCATATAGGAGATGGGGAATTCCAACATGGCTAATAGCACAGACATACAAGGACTTAAGGAGGCCATGACCAAGATAGAAGGACAGATCGATTATCTAGTTGCTAACTTCAACAGAATAGAGGAAGAAGAGCTTCAAAGTCAGCTGATGGCTGAAAGGCACTACATGATTGATGAGGATGATTTCGAAAATTCTTATCATGCGAATGCCCAAGTCACCATCACACTAGAGAGTGAGGAAATTGTGGATAATAAAGAGAAGGAAGAGAAAGAGGAGCAAGTTGAGCACCATGAGAACTGTGAGCCACCAACAGATCCTGATCTACCTAGTGACATGGAAGTGAGTACTAAAGCTCCTGCCTGCATCACTGTCCCTCTTGAGACATATCAAGAGCCCAAAGCTTCATCGCCTGAATGTCTCAAAGAGTCATCTTATGTCAAGATACTCAAGGATTTGTGCACACAAGCACACAAATCTAGGAAACAATTTCCTAAAAAGATCCTTCGAAGCAAAAAATTTTACATATGATGGCGAAACATCCTTCTAGAGGGGTATGAAGTTTTGAAGAAGAAGGGGTGGAAGGGATTGGTTGGACATCCGCATGATCAAGGAAAGCAACTGTAAAGTTTTCTCTTCTAGTTTATTTTTTGCACTTCACTCCACAAATTCTTTCTTTCCTTTTTCATTATATATCATTTCTTTTTATTCGTTTTTGTTTCTAACAACAATTAATCTTTTAATGTTC
>NC_081546.1:14874843-14893413 GCF_901000735.1 Corylus avellana | reverse complement strand
TTTTAAGTAAAAGAGATTTCACTTGTTTTGAGATAAATTTTTATGAGCACACATTAGTATGTTTTCTGTGAGGTATGATGTTTGAACTTAAGCTTGTTTTCTTTGAGATTTGTTTGATGACCTATTGATGAATAACCATTGGCTTGCAAGATATTAAAAAAATAAAAAAAGAAAAAAGAAAAAAGAACATGTTGAGTTTTTCGCTGAGTAACCGGACCTCTTGCCTTAATATGCATTAAGTGTTCAAGTCAAAAGGTGTGAAGTTCAGTGTGTTGATTTATGATATGGCTAGTCTGGCTTCATAGCCTTTTTGACTTAAGTTAATAAGCCCTTAGGGATGTTTTACATTTAGCGCCCTAAAGCCACCTGGCTTGGGAGTCATTGGCTTAACACTTGTTACATGGGTCAATTAGAAAGCTTAAAGGAGTTGGACATTGCAGAGCCTGTAAAAAAAAAAAAAATGCATATCTTGCATTGGTTGTTTCATTTGGTAGGGATTGTTACAAATTTTATGGAACTTGTCGTGAGTTTAAAGCTTCATGATTGTATGCTAATTACACTTTACACTTTTCAGAACATATGAGGTCTCAATTGTCCAATTATAAGTGATTTGATTTTGGATTTCCTTTTGACTGTGATGATGGTGTTTGTCTTTTTAGGTTTGCTCATGAATAAGAACATGGTTTATGTGAAACTTCTTTCTTGTTAACAACATAGTACTTCATTGTTTTCGGGTATCATTCCTGTTAGGCCCTCACGAGACTTCACTCGTCCACTAGGGATGCCCAGGGGTTTAAAAGGCTTGTTGCGTATGCTAAATGCAATCGTCTCTCCTACGAAAGAGGATTTATGTTTTGTTTTGTTTTGTTTTCATTTTCCTTTTCATTTTGTTTTGCTAAGGGACTAGCAAAAGTTAAGTTTGGGGGTGTTTGATGTGTGCCAAATATTGCATATTTGGACCCCTTAATTTACTTGTGTTAATCCTTTAGCTGTGTTATTATCTGATGTTCTGTGTTAGTTTTATGTTTTTAGTATTTTGTAGGTCGTTGAAGAAAAACTACTTTTCGGAAGAAAATATACTTTGAGAAGACTTAGATGATGTGGTTAAGTTTAACCAAATCCAAGAAAAGGTTAGTTTGGATTAAAGATCAGATTGGATTAAAGTTAAGGTTGGATAAAATTTCGGATTAGATTCAGATTCTGCATATGTTTCAGTATTTTGATCATAACTTTCCGCTCAAATATCGTATTGAAATGATTCAAGCAGCATTGGAAAGCTAACTCAAAATTATACAATTTGTTGAGAAATAGTATTTTCCTAATTCGGAAGGTTACTATGCCAAAATTTTCCCGCAGTAAAAGGACACAAATCTGGACGAATCATATTCCGATTTCAGACTTCTATTTTGACTGGGAGACAAACCTCCGAATTATATAGGTTTAATAGAGCTTTTAGGACTTCCATAAGCCTATAAACAGACTTCTCTGCATTCAAGAAAAGATATAGAATTCCAAAGAGCAAAATTTTACAGTTTTTTTCTTTTTAGTTTAGGTTTTCTTTAGATTTAGGTATTTTTATGTGGAGCTAAATTCCTAGCTATGGTTGGGGATGAAGCCTCACCGATGAAGAACATCAATACTTTCATGTAAGTCTTTATTTATTTGATTTTATTGGGTTTAATATTTCAATTATTTTACTTCTTTTCAATGTGTGGAGTGATTCTTGGATATCTTTTGTGATTCAAGGATACAGTTGATGATTTAAGATCATTTCACATAATTGATTGCTTAATTTTATTTGCCTAAATAATTGAATATCCCTTGTGATTTGTTCTATGAATACATTTGGTGTTTCAATTAAGATTAGATATCTTTTGTGATTTACGGATACATCTGATGATTTAATTGATATTGGATTCCTCTTGTGATTTGTGCAATGAATGGGTACATGAGATGGTTTTGATTAATTGTTTGAATCATAGTAAAACATATCTAAGATTTTAATTGTGAGAACTTCAGTTAATATTGATAAGCATGGAAGTATGTTGTTATGATTCAGTGAGTGTGAATTCTCAAACCTTAGTATTTTATTTCTTAGTTTATCTTAATTAGTTTAGATATAAATTGCTCTTTCAAAAACACAATTCCCTTTGGGTTGGACCTTGCACTTGCAAAACATTATATTGCAAACGATTCGTGCACTTGTAATTATGTTAAAATTTGCACTACAGAAGCCCTAATTATGTTTATTTAATATTTCAATATTGGCGCCTTTGTGCTAATCATATTGTGTTGCTTAACTTGATTAATTCTTGTTTTCTTGAATTTCTCATATGTGTTTGTCTGATCAACATATGCATGTGGTACATACTAGTTAATTAAATCAATTTGAATGATCGAGTCCTTAGTTTAATAAGAGTAACAAAAGAAATCGACACTAGGTTCTTGGGTTAATCAACATGGGGAACCGGGAGTAGACACCCATGCCCTAGGCCTCATGCATTTGTCGATTTGCACAAATGTATGCTTTCTTAATGAACAACTTAGTAGACTCCATGCTAAATCGTTTAAGAAAGAAAAGAATTAGAGTAGACACCCATGCCTAATTCGTTGTTTAGGAAAATCAATAGCTTAAGGAGTAGACACCCATACCCTTAGGTTGGCAAATATTAAGTATTCACAATATGATTGGATCATTAGCATATTGTTATATTATCTAAGTATGATTAGTGGTGGATATCAAAGCCCTACCTTTAGCTTTTCATTTATTTTTTTATCTTTTTTATTTCTTTTTCACAATATCAATTTAGTTACAATTTGATATTTTTATCAATTCAAAAACAAAATCAACAATCCTCATGGGATCGATCTCGTACTTGCTGCACTATACTATCGTTTGATCTTGTGTACTTGCGAGTAAAACGTACCAATTATTATCTATTAATTTAGGTAGTATTTGGCACAATAAGTATTTGGCGCCGTTGCCGGGGATTGTTTGATTTTGTTTGGAATTTTTTCCCTTAGCTTATTTTTGTTTTAATTTTTTCTGTTTTTCTAGTTTTTCAGCAGTACTGTTTTGCCTCCGGAGGTGTGATCGAGCGCCCATCCAAGGCGATCGATCGCACATCCGAACAGCAGCACAGTTACTGCAATAATTATAGATCTGATTTTTTTTTTCTTTTGTTTCATATAGGGTCATTCGAGTCTACATATTAGTAAGTTTTCTTTTTAAATTTTGTTTTTATTTTCCTTTTTATTTTAACTTTTTGTTATTTTATTTTTAATTTCACACATGTGGGGAGGCATTCCGACACCCCATAGACCATGTTCATTATGCCATGACCCTTATCACCATGTTAGAGAATGTCTTACAATGAGACAAATTTCTAACAAAATTAATGGGCATAACACATCGTTCTCTAAACCGGGGAATGACAACTATCTTGATTCTTGCAACCTAACCTGGAGCCAACAGTCAAATTTCCCGTGGCAAGCTCAAGCTCTTGGAAATCATGCTACACAATTTAATGAACTGCATCATCAATCATATCCGCAGTTCTATGATCATTCATATTTCTCTCAATCGGCTCCACAACTACAAAATCAGATGGCTGCCATGCAGAAGACATTAAATATAATTCTAAACTCCATGACTACTCAGAAAATCTCTCCTATTCAGCCAGCCACCCAACTCCAGGTATGTTCCATATGTTCTCATTCTGATCATTCTACTGAAACTTGTCCTTTGTATTCCTCTCCAAATCAGGAGCAAGAGTCAAAGCTGAATAAACCAGAAAGTATGATACACACCTTGGTAACTTTACAATAGCAATTTATGACTGATCAAAAACAAATCAATACAAGGGCCGATCAAGCGTTTCAAAGAACCGATCAAGCCATTCAAAGACTGGAAGTACAAATGGGACAATTGGCAAAGGAGGTGAGTGCATCCCCCATCAATTGACCTCAACAATACCAAGAAGAAGAGTGTCAAAGGTAGTTGATGGAAAACCCCAATGGACAATACGTGGAGGAAGAGTGCACCTACTATCATGCGCAAGCTATCACACTAAGGAGTGAAGAGGTGGTTGAAAATCAAGTTGAAGAGAAGGAGGAGCAAACCGAAGTTCCATAGGAGCCACATTAGGAAAGAGAAGAAAGCATTAAGATTTTTTCAACATTAGCTCTTATTCCTGAAACACCAAGAGGTCAGGAGAGAAGTCTGTTATAGCTACCACATGAACAAATTGAGGACATCAAGATAGAGAAGCTCCTTGAGTTTTCTTCCTACTTTATTCCAGTTCATGATTCCCCACCAGATGAGAAACAGTTTGAGAAAACTCAAAGTGGTCCTCCCCGATCTATAGACATTTGGAAACATCTTGCAATAAGAAGAATTCATTCCCTTTGGTGCAAGAGAAGAAAAGACTGGTGCTTCAAGTTTAAAGTGCCAAAGTCAGGCTGAAGACGTTAAACTTAGCGCTCATGGGAGGCACCCCATAGTTTATCCTATTATCTTTTTATTTGTTTATTTTTATGTTTGTCTTTACTTTTGTTTTGTTTTTTTTTTTTTTGTTTCCTTTTTATTTATTTTAGTGTTTTATTTTGCAGGGACAAGTATGCTTCAGTTCAAGTTTGCGGGTGTGCTATGAGCCATGTTATTCCAGACAATTTTGTCCATATCCCGGCTAAATTCTTTCCATGATATAGACACATTGGGGACAATGTGTAATTTAAGTTTGGGGGTATGGGAGACACTTTACATTCACTTTGTCCCAGTTTTAGTTTATTTTTATTTTTGTTGTTTATGAAAAGAGAAAAAAAAAATTGCCCCAGTTTTATTTTATTTTTTATGTTGTGAAATATATATATATATATATATATATATGACCTAAACCCTATGCATGTTCATGTTTGTCTTAAAATTTTGGGTGATCTTAAAAATTGTGATTTGATTTCATTGGTGAACTTAAAATTTTGAACACATGATCTGATAATTGAGTTTTTCAGTTTGGTTCTTGCTTAGGACAGTTGAGAATTCACATGTTTGATTTGATCTTACACAAGCACATTAGCACATAATTTGTGGGGTATGACATGAAGTCTGATGTGTGTGTTTTATATGTCTTGAGTGAAACTGGATGATCTATTAGATGGATACTTTGACATATATATATGTGAAAAAAAAATTAATAAAAAAAACAATCATCAATAAGCTTTTTACTAAGTAACTAGATCTCTTACCTCAAAGCATTAAGTGTTCACGTCAAAAGGTGAAGAATTTTGATTTGGTTAATGTCATGGTTTGTTTGGTTTCGTAGCCTTTTTGACTCGAGTTAGTAAGTCTTAGGGGTATCTCTACACCTAATGCCCTAAAACCATCTGGTTTGGGAGTCATTGACTTAACACTCGTTACATGGGTCAATTAGAAAGCTTAAAGGAACCCAACATTGCACAACCTGGCAAAGAAGAAAAAAAGAACAAAAAAAAAAAGCAAAATATGCCATTGTTGGTCATTCTAATAGGAATTTCAGTGAACTTTGAGATACTAAGACATTACACATTAGAAATAATTAGAAGCTTCATATTTATGTGCTAGTTCACTTTACATTGTTTTCGAATTTGTGATGCCTTAGCCTACTTTCGTAAGTAATTAGACTCTAAAATTCCAATTCAGTATGAAGATGGAGTTTATCTTTTTAAGCTTGCAATTGAATGAAAATCATGGTTTTGAGTGATGACTTAATTTTTGGATAACATGAACTCTTGCATAATGTTTGTGGGTAACATTTCTGGAAAATCCTCATGAGACTTCACTCGTCCACTACGGAATTCATAAGGGTTTAAAAGGCTTGTTGCATATGCTAAATGCAATCGTACATCCCACGAAAGATGAATTGATCTTTTTGTTTTCTGTTTTTCATTTCGTGTTTAGTTTTGTATTGCTAAAGGACTAGCAATATGTAAGTTTGGGGGTGGGTTAAGTGCCAAAATATTCATATTTTAACTCTTAAACTTATATGTGTTAATTCCTTAGTGTTGTTGGTTTATGCCATTTTATTCCTTTAATGTGTTTTCTGTGTCTTTGTAGGCTTTTAGAAGAAAAAGAAGAAAACCTGGAAGTATTGAGCTTAAAGAGCAAATTTGGGAAAAGCTGAAGTCTCTGGTAGTGTGATCGATCGCAAGAGACCTATGATCGAGCGCACTGTGATCAAGCACACACGGGCTGCGATCGATCGCACCCGTGCGCTGGAGAACAATAAGCTATGACTAGAATGCCCTATCCTTCCATATTAGGGTATTCTAAGTCTCACTTGTAATAGGACTAAGCCCTACGAATTTTCTAGGTTTACATGTGTAACAAGGACTTCTAAAGCCCTATAAATAGAACTCTAAACCTTGAGAATAATCATCCTTGAATAGACACAACTTTGGGGGAGGAATTTGGAGGCTACTTCTAGGAGCGGTTTTTGGTTCTTTCTTTCCCTTTTCTTTGTAGTTTTATTTTCATTATGTGTAACTAACACTTTAGAAGGGATAGATTGAAACCCTAATTATGCTTATTTAATATTTCAATATTGGTGCCTTTGTGATAATCATATTGTGTTGCTTAACCTGATTAATTCCTGTTTTCTTGAATTCCTCATATGTGTTTGTCTGATCAACATATGCATGTGGTATGGACTAGGTAATTAAATCAATTTGGATGATCAAGTCCTGAGTTTAATAATAGTAACAAAAGAAATCCACACTGGGTTCTTGGGTTAATCAACATAGGGAACCGGGAGTAGACACCCATGCCCTAGGCTTCATGTGTTTGTCGATTTTCACAAATTTATGCTTTTTTAAAGAACGACTTAGTAGACACCCATGCTAAATTCTTTAAAAAAAAAAAAGAATTAGAGTAGACACCCATGCCTAATTCGTTGCTTAGGAAAATCAATAGCTTAAGGAGTAGACACCCATACCCTTAGGTTGGCAAACATTAAGTATTCACAATATGATTGGATCATTAGCATATTGTTATATTTTTAAAGTATGATTAGTGTTGGATATCAAAGCCCTTCCTTTAGCTTTCTATTTATCTTCATATCTTTTTATTTCTTTTTCACAATATCAATTTAGTGACAATTTGATATTTTTATCAATTCTAAAACAAAATCAATAATCCTCGTGGGATCAATCTTGTACTTGTTGCACTATACTATCAATTGATCTTGTGCACTTGCGAGTAAAACGTACCAATTATTATCTATTAATTTAGGTAGTATTTGATACAACAACCACATGTATATGTTGATCAGGTAAACACATATGAGGAATTCAATAAAACATGAATTCATCAAGTTAAGCATCACAATATGATTATTACAAAGGCGCCAATATTGAAATATTAAATAAAAATAATTAGGGCTTCAATCTAGCTCTACTAAGTAGTTTAGTTACACATGAGTTTGATGTTAAACATCTTCATCAAATAAAATAAAGTAGAAAAGAATAAACCCGAAAACTTGAACTTGAAGAGCTCCAATTCTTCTCCTTGGAATTGTGTCTATTCTAAAGGCTTAAGGGTCTATTTATAGACCTTAGGAACACTTTAGAAACCCCAAAAATTGAAGCTTTTGTGTTCTAGTTCGCCTAGGGTTTTGAAGGGTTGAAAAGGAGCACTTACCGGAATAGGGCGCCAAAAGTTTGTTGTGGAAATTTATTTAACTCAGAAGTGCACGAATCGATTGTAGTTTAATGGATTGCAAGTGCGAGGTCGATCCTACAGAGAATTGTATTTTTGATAAAGTAATTTAAGTCTAACCTAATTAAATCCTAACCTAGTTCCAAAAGGGTTTTGAATTTTGGTTTTAAAAATTAAAACCAAAATTTTTAAAACCAAATTCAAAATCCAATATCAATTAAATCATTAGATATATCCGTAAATCACAAAAGATATCCAATCTTAATTGAAACACCAAATGTATCCGTAGAATAAATCACAAGGGATATCCAATTATTTAGGCAAATAAAATCAAGCAATCAATTATGTGAAATTATCTTAAATCATCAAGTGTATCCTTGAATCACAAAAGATATCCAAGAATCACTCCACACATTGAAAAGAAGTAAAACAATTAAAATATTAAACCCAATAAAATCAGATAAATAAAGACTTACATGAAAGTATTGATGTTCTTCATCGGTGAGGCTTCACATAATTCAGAGGCTTAGTTGGGAATTACCTCCACATAAAAATAAAACTTAAATCTAAAGAAAACCTAAACTAAAAAGAGAAAAACTGTAGAATTTTGCTCTATGGAATTCTATCTATCTTCTTGAATACAAAGAAGTCCATTTATAGGCTTAGGGAAGTTCTTAAAGCCCAAGTAAACCTAGATAATTCGGAGGTCTGTCTCCCAGTCAAAATAGAAGTTTGAAATCGGAATTGGATTCGTCCAGATTTGTGTCCTTTTATTACGGGGCAATTTTGGCATAGTAACCATCCGAATTCGAAAAATCCTATTTCACAATGAACTATAGTACCTTGAGTTAGCTTTCCAATGACACTTGAATCACTTCAATCCAATATTTGAGCGGAAAGTTATGGTCAAAATACTGAGACATGTACAAAATCTGAATTTGCATCCAATTCGAAATCTTATCCAATCTGGAATTTAATCCAATATGATCTTTAATCCGATTTAACCTTTTTCTTGGATTTGATTAAACTTAACCATATTATCTAGGTCTTCTCAAAGTATGTTTTCTTCCCAACTTTACATTTTTCCCTTTAAAGCTGTACTTTTTCTTCAACGACCTACAAAATACTAAAAACACAAAACTAATACAAAACATTAAATAACGACACATCTAAAGGATTAGCTAATGTAAATAAAGGGGTCCAAGTATGCAATATTTGGCACTTATCAAACACCCCCAAACTTACATTTTGCTAGTCCCTTAGCAAAACAAAATAAAAAATAAAATGAAAATAAGAAACATAAATCCTCTTTCGAGGGAGAAATGATTGCATTTAGCATATGCGACAAGCCTTTTAAACTCCTAGGCATCCCTAGTGGACGAGTGAAGTCTCGTGAGGGCTTAATAGGAATGATACCGACAAACATTGTGCACTATGTTGTTAACAAGAAAGAAATTTCACATAAACCATGGTTCTTATTCATGAGCAAGCTTAAAAAGACAAACACCATCATCATAGTGAAAAGGAAATCCGGAATCAAACCACTCGTAAATGGACAATTGAGACCTTATATGTTCTAAAAAGTGAAAAGTGTAATTAGCATACAATCATGAAGCTTTCAGTTTAAACTCAAAACAAGCTCCATAAAATTTTTAAGAATTCCTAACAAATGAAACAAACAAGGCTATGCATTTATTTTTTATAGGCTCAGCAATGTCTAACTCTCTTAAGCTTTCTAATTGACCCATGTAACAAGTGTTAGGCTAATGACTCCCAAGCCAGGTGGCTTTAGGGCATTAGATGTAGAACATCACTAAGGGCTTATTAACTTAAGTCAAAAAGGCTACGAAGTCAGATTAGCCGTATCATAAATTAACACTGAACTTCACACCTTTTGACGCGAACACTCAATGCTTAATGAGGCAAGAAATCCAGTTACTCAGCAGAAAACTCAACATGATCTTTCTTTTCTTTTTCCTTCTCTTATTTATTTTTTTTTCTTTTTTTCTTTTTCTTATATATCTTGCAAGCTAATGGTTATTCATCAATAGGTCATCCAACAAATCTCAAAGAGAACAAGCTTAAGCTCAAACAACATATCTCACAGAAAACATGCTAATGTGCTGATAAAAATTTATCTCAAAACAAGTGAAATCTTTTTTACCCAATAACAAGTCAAAGGACTCAGACTCCTAATGACATAATGATGTGTTCAACCCTTTAAGCAAGCTAATGAAATACAAATCGCAGTTATAATTTAACTCAAACTTGTCAACAACATAACATAATTTTTTTTTTTCAAAATTTTTTAACACAAAATGACAAATAAAAATAAACAAATAAGAACAAAAATAAATAGACAAAGTGTTTTCCCATACCCCCAAACTTGAATTACACATTTCCCTCAATGTGTAGTACAGAAATACATTACCAGAAGTAAGGAAACATCAAGGTGTGAAAAATGGGCAGGGCATCCTCCAAATTCAAACACCAAAACACCTGTCATCAAAACTAACAACAATATTTTCATAGAAACAAACATCAAAAGATTAATTGCTGTTAGAAAAAAAAAATGCAGCATAATGAAAAAGGAAAGAAAGAAATTGTGGAGTGAAGTGCAGAAAATAAACTGGAGGAAAAAACTTTACAGCGCTTCCCCATATCGTGCGGATGTCCAACCAATCCCTTCCACCCTTTCTTCTTCAAAACTTCATACCCCTCTAGAAGGATGTTTCGCCATCTTATGTAGAATTTCTTGCTTCGAAGGATCTTCTTAGGAAAGTGGTTCCTAGATTTGTGTGCTTGTGTGCACAAGTCCTTGAGTATCTTGACATAAGATGGCTCTTTGAGACATTCAGGCGATGAAGCTTTAGATTCTTGATGTGTCTTAAGAGGGACAGTGATGCAGGCATGAGCTTCAGTACTTACTTCCATGTCACTGGGCAAATCAGGATTTGTTGGGGTCTCACTGTTCTCATGGTGCTCAACTTCTTCTTTTTCTTCCTCCTCAATGTTGTCAACAATTTTCTTACTCTCAAGTATGGTGGTGACTTGATCATGCTCAACTTGCTCTGTGTGCTCCTCTTTGCTACCCACAATTTCCTTCTCATCAACCATGTAGTGTAAAATGAATGGACATTCGCTTTGGTGGTGAGTAGGATTATAACAATATTCACAAAATAAAGATAGTCCCCACTTATTTATAGTTCTTATATAGGCTGACCTAACTGCCTTGAGTTTTACTATTCTCCTTTTTAAGTCATCAATGTGAGCAGTTGGACAAAATTGAAATACCTCATCATTAGGAAGATAATTTCTTATAGCACTTTCCTCTCTTTCAAAGTTGGAGGTGGCTTGGACATGCTCATGATAAGAATTTCCAAACTCATCCTCATCAATCATGTAGTGTCCTTTAGCCATCAGCTGACCTTGAAGCTCTTTTTCCTCATTGTTATTCTCTATGCTCTCATTGTCCCAATATTGAGTCATTAGGTCAAGTTGATGTTCATATGGGTGTTCATTCTCACTCTCGCCAATCCATTCTTCCATCCTTGCGGTAGCATGAGTATTGGCATCTTTGAGCTCTTGATTGAATAGATGCAGTTCATGTATGGTTTGTAAGTTGTAAGTCTTGGCTCTTGTACAGCTTGATGTATATTTTGCGTGAATGCTTTCATCATGTCTTCCAGTGATGATTGCGGTGCAGGCTGTGGCCCTTGAGTGGTGGATTGATCCGCAGGTGGTTGAGCTTGGTGATCGAACTGCAGATATTTTGAATGGTGCAATTCATCAAATTGGTGAGCATAATTTCCTGTTGCCTGAGCTGACAATGAGAAATCATAATGGTTGCTCCAGTCCAGGTTGTAATAACTGGAATTTGAAGCAAACCCTAGGATGGAGAAATTAGTGTTCATCTACTCATATGAAGAATTAGAAAATTGTTCTTAGGATGGACAATTACTAGAACTATGATAAGGATTGGAGCAGTATGAACATGGCTTATGTGGGTAAAAATTTTGAGGGTAGTTGGTAGGAGCTGGTGTCCTATAACTAGGAGAGGCATTAAAATCATTAGAATGAAAATTCATACTTTCCCCTCACTTTTTAGCATGGAAATATCCCACATAAAACATTAACCGTTTTTTTTTTTTAAAAAAAAAATTAATAAAAAAAACTAAAAAAAAAAAACTAACTAACTAAAAAAAATAAACCTAAAATTTAAAACTCACAAAAGGACCAAAAATAAATTTTTGGCAAAAATCTACGAAACTGCAGCAGTTGCTTTTGATCGCACTTGCGTTGTGTACGAATGAAGATGCGGCAGTTGACGAGCGTAGGTGCGCTTGACTTGCTGTCTTGGCCCTGAGTGCGCTCGAGCGTACTGCAGTTGCTTTTGATCGCACTTGCGTTGTGTACGAATGAAGATGCGGCAGTTGACGAGCGTAGGTGCGCTTGACTTGCTGTCTTAGCCTTGAGTGCGCTCGATCGTAGCAGGACTGCGATCGATCGCACTAGCAGGGGCGTGCGGAAGGTGCTGCGGTAGAGCTGTAAAACAAGCCAAAAAAACAAAAAAAAAACAAACAAAAGAAAATTCTTTTTTTTTTTTTTTTCATTAGTAATAGGAATAAAACAAAACAAATTGCAGAAAAAATAAAATCCTAATTATAACTAGTAGAAGAATAAAACTAATCTAGAAATAAATTGGTTTAAAAAAATAAATAATTCTCCGGCAACGGCGCCAAAAACTTGTTGCGCAAATTTATTTAACTCGCAAGTGCATGAATCGATTGTAGTTTAGTGGATTGCAAGTGCGAGGTCGATCCCACAGAGAATTGTATTTTTGAAAAAGCAATTTAAATCTAAACTAGTTCCAAAAGGGTTTTGAATTTTGGTTTTAAAAATTAAAAGACAAACATAAACTAATTAAAATAAACTAAGAGATAAAAGATTAAGGTTTGGGAGTTCACACTCATCGAATCATAACAACATACTTCCATGTTTATCAATATTAATCTGAAGTTCTCACAATTAAAATCTTAGATATGTTTTACTATGCTTTAACAGTTAATCAAAATCATCCCATGTATCCATTCATTGCAAGAATCACAAAAAGAATCCAATATCAATTAAATCATCAGATGTATCCGTAAATCACAAAAGATATCCAATCTTAATTGAAACACCAAATGTATCCATAGAACAAATCACAAGGGATATCCAACTATTTAGGCAAATAAAATCAAGCAATCAATTATATGAAATTATCTTAAATCATCAAGTGTATCCTTGAATCACAAAAGATATCCAAGAATCACTCCACACATTGAAAAGAAGTAAAACAATTGAAATATTAAACCCAAAAAAATAAGATAAATAAAGACTTACATGAAAGTATTGATGTTCTTCATCGATGAGGCTTCATCCTCAAACTTAGTTGGGAATTAGTTCCACATAAATATAAAATCTAAATCTAAAGAAAACCTAAACTAAAAAGAGAAAAACTGTAGAATTTTGCTCTCTGGAATTCTATTTATCTTCTTGAATGCAAAGAAGTCTATTTATAGGCTTAGGAAAGTCCTAGAAGCCCAAGTAAACATAGATAATTCAGAGGTCTGTCTCCCAGTCAAAATAAAAGTTTGAAATCGAAATAGGATTCGTCCAGATTTGTGTCATTTTATTGCGGGGCGATTTTGGCATAGTAACCATCCGAATTAGAAAAATCCTATTTTACAATGAACTGTAGTATTTTGAGTTAGCTTTCCAATGCTGCTTGAATCACTTCAATTTGGTATTTGAGCGGAAAGTGATGGTCAAAATACTGAGACATGTATTGAATCTGAATTTGGATCCAATCCAAAATCTTATCCAATCTGAAATTTAATCCAATCTAATCTTTAATCCAATTTAACCTTTTTTTTTAGGTCTTCTCAAAGTATGCTTTCTTCCAAACTTTGCATTTTTTCCTTTAAAGCTGTAGTTTTTCTTCAACGACCTACAAAATACTAAAAACACAAAACCAACACAAAACATTAAATAACGACACATCTAAAGGATTAACTAATGTAAATAAAGGGGTCCAAATATGTAATATTTGGCACTTATCACCAAGCACAACCTAAATTAATACATAATATTTAGTACGTTTTAACTCACAAGTGCACAAGATCAAAACAATAGTATAGTGTAGCAAGTACAAGATCGATCCCATAGAAATTGTTGATTTTATTTAGAATTAATTAAAATATCAAAGTTGTCACAAAATTGATATTGATATGTTGAAAAGAAATAAAGATAAATAAAAGGTAGGGCTTTGATATCCACTCATAATCATGGTTAAATAATATATCAATATGCCAATGCTCTAATCATATTATGAATACCTAATGTTTGACAACCTATGGGCATGGGTGTATACTCCTTAAGCTATTGATTTCCCTAAGCAATGAGTTAGGCATGGGTGTATACTCTAACTCTTTTCTTTCTTAAAGGATTTACCATGGGTGTATACTAAGTTGTTTTTTAAGAAAACATAAATCTATGGAAATCGACAAACACACGGAACCTAGGGCATGGGTGTATACTCCCGGTTTTGCATGTTGATTAACCCAAGAACCCGTGAGGAATTATTTTGTTACTCTATTAAACCCAGGACTTGATCATTCAAATTGATTTAATTAACTAATCCATATCACATGCATATGTTGATCAGGCAAACACATATGAGGAATTCAATAAAACAGGAATTAATCAAGTTAAGCATTACAATATGATTATCACAAATGCGTCAGTGTTGAAATATTAAATAAACATAATTAGGGTTTCAATCTAACCCTACTAAGTAGTTTAGTTACATGATTTTGATGTTAAACATCTTCATAAAATAAAATAAAGAGGAAAAGAATAAACCCAAAAACTTGAACGTGAAGAGCTCCAATTCTTCTCCTTGGAATTGTGTCTATTCGAAAGGCTTAAGGGTCTATTTATAGGCCTTAGGAACATTCTAGAAACCCTAAAAATCGTAGCTTTTGCGTTCTAGTTCGCCTAGGATTTTGAAGGGTGAAGAGGAGGACTTTTCGAAATAGGGCGTTGCTGACTTGCTCCTTACACATGGGTGCGATCGATCGCATGACTGCTATGGATCTCTTGTGTTAGGCGCTCAATCGTAGGTGCGATTGAGGCAGCTTCTTGCGCGCACGAGCGCACTGCTGTTCACAATTACCTACCTAAATTTATAGGCAAATAATTTGATGTTTTACCTGGAAGTGCACGAGGTCAACATAGTAGTATAGTGTGCAAATACGGGGTCATTCCCACGAGGATTGCTGAATCTTGTCTAAAATCAATTCCTAAAGTAAAATAAAACAGTAGATTGGATTTAAGTTGATAATGATAAAAAGGTAGGGCTTTGATATCCACCAATAATTATATTTAGCTAACATATCAATATGCCAATGTTTTGATCATGTTATGAATATCTAATGTTTGTCAACCTAAAGGCATTGGTGTCTACTCCTTAAGCTATTGATTTCCCTACGCAATGAATTAGGCATGGGTGTCTACTCTAATTGTTTTCTTTCTTAAAGGATTTAGCATGGGTGTCTACTAAGTTGTTCTTTAAGAAAGCATGAAACTGTGAAAATCGACAAACACATGAGGCCTAGGGCATGGGTGTCTACTCTCGGTTCTCCATGTTGATTAACCCAAGAAGCTGGTGTGAATTTCTTTTGTTACTTATCTTAAACCCAGGACTTGGTCATCCAAATTGATTTAACTAACTAGTCCATACCACATGTACATGTTGATCAGGCACACACATATGAGGAATTCATGAAATCAGGAATTAATCAATTTAGATATTACAACAAGATCATCACAAAGGCGACAATATTGAATATCAACTAAACATATCTAGGGCTTCAATCTAGCCCTACTAATTAAATTAGTTACACATGAAGTTGATGTTAAACATAACAGATGTTGATTTTGACCTGCTTGATGATCTCCATCATGTCTTGTATCTTCTCTCCTGGTTTCCTGAAGTGGGAAGGTGTCTTGAGACGCATTGGGAATGGGACACTAGGCCCATATGGTATCTCAGGAGTCGGGGCAGAGGATGAAGAAGCCTCAGTGCTTACTTGCTTACCCTTTTCCTTCTGTAGATTCTGTGGGGCCCCAGTTTGCTCATCCTTCTTTTTTTCTACATGATTGTCAACCTCTTTCCCACTTTTGAGTATTGTGATAGCTTGGACTTGCTCCAGATGAGAGGTAGTCCCTTTTACCATGTACAGTCCCTTAGGATTGACCACCGGCTGACTTGGTAGCTTCCTTTCTTCCCTCATGTTGAGGGTGGTAGCCATTTGTCCGACCTGAGCCCCTAGCCTGGTAATGGCTTGAGAGTGAGAGTCCACTGTCTCTTGTTGAGATTTCATCATCTCTTGGTGGGTTTTCAGAGTCTGATTTATCTCGCTCATATGGTTCCACATCTTCTCTTGAAAGTCAGAATCTGATCGAGGAGCTGGTGTAGCTAGATACTACTGTTGTTGAGGTCGATTTGTGGGAGAAGATTGATAGCAGTGCTTGTTAGATTGAGCTCGATTATATAGTCCTGGAGCTGAGTTGCCCAAAGCTTGAGCTTTCCAAGAGAAGTTCAGATGATTTTTCCACCTCGGGTTATAAGTATTGGAAAAAGGATCATTACCTGGCTATGAAAATGGTTCATTAACCTACTCATTAGAAACATCATAAAAATTCCCAGCAGGGGACAGTCAATATCTTGATGCATAGGACTAAGGCACACTGAACAAGGGTCATGCATTGAGGTTCTGTGAGAGGAGGTGACTACCACTGCCATAAGTTGGTCCATCTTTCGAGATAGAGTGGCTATCTTAGGGTTTACACTAGTACTAGGCTTTCCTATCTCAAAAAAACCTTCAGCCTTAGGGGCCTTGGGTACAGGTTGTTCAGAATTATCACTAAGGTTCTCAAAAAGGGTCCATGCTTCATTTTCACTCCTCATCATTAAGGTCCCCCCACATGATGCATCAACCATTTGTCTATGAGGCTCGGTCAAGCCATCATAGAAGCTTTGCACCAGCTGCCACTTAGAGACAGCGTGGTGTGGGCATGATTTAAGAAGTTCCTTCAATCTTTCCCAGGTCTCATGGAATTGCTCCCCTTATATTGGGAGATATTAGTGATAGCTCTCCTAATGTCATTGGTTTTTGCTACTGAAAATACTTCTTCAAAAATTCTTGTTGCAATTGAGCCCAAGAAGTAATAGAGTTCTAAGGAATTGAACCAATGTTTGGCTCTTTCCATAAGGGAGAAAGGAAAGAGACACATCCTTAGGGCGTCCTCAGTGAATCTAGTAAATTTAATGGTAGAACATATTGCTAGGAATTCATTAACGACGTCGTAAGGGTTTTCAGTACTAAGCCCAAGGAAAGATGGTAAACTTTGAATCGAACTAGGCTTGATTTCATAGTGAGCTACCGTAATGTCCAGCAACCTGAGACATGAGGGGGAAGTGAATGTGGTCGGGAGATAATGATCGCTAAACACGATAGGATCACCCATAGTCTCAATGGTACACTCTCCTAGCAACTTAGAATTCCTTTCGGCTCTAACTTGTCTAACAGTGAGTTCAATGTCGGGGTCACAACTAATTAAAGGCAAAGACAAAGAACGACGACACAACATAAAGTAAAAGGAAAGTAAAAAAAAAAAAGAAAAGAAAAAAAAGATAGAAAATAAAAGCTCACAAACGGCCGGTAGGAGTGTCGAAATTGAGCTGCTGCATTTGCGAGAATCTGGCAAACTGATGCTGGTGCGCTCGATCGCATTGCAGTGGCGCTCGACCGTACTGTTAGCAGGGACAGGGCACAGGGGCATTTTGAGAATTTGGGACTTTCTGATCGTATGTACGCCCATGAGTACCGTACGTATTCTCTTGCCTGTATTGAAGGACGTACCAAGGGGACCACCGTACGTACCCCTGTAAAAAGTACAAGGATGTATGCATGGGGACCACCCGGATGTACGTTGCTTTTTGGAAAACCCTTGGATAATACGCGGATGTACGTTGCTTTCTGGACCGCTGGGTAAATAGTACCTGATGTGGTCTTTTGTATACAGAATATATCAATAATAATAAACCACTCACAAAAGTACGAATCTTTGTAGGATAAGGCTATAGAGAGGGTGTCGAACCTCAAAGACTGTAGGGGTGTTGTTATCAAGTTTTTTAAGATTAAAAGTAACTTAATTTAAAAGATGATTGAGTTGTTTTGTAACTAAAGTGCATGAAAATAAAAAAGAATTGGAATATAAGAGAGAGTGTAGAGTATTAACTTCACCTCTATCTGCACAACAATGATTAGTCATATTTAATCAAGAAATTCACTCTATGCATGTTACAAATAAACAAGAAAATACATTTTTAAAGAATAAGTATAATCCATCTTCAGTTGTCATGGATCGCCCACCTAACCACTAAGATGTGGTATGACTCGTCTTCCCTAGGTATAGATTATCCAATTCTTTAATAAGATACATACAATCAAGAAAGTAAGTATAACCCATCTTTGGTTGGCACGGATCGTCCACCTAACCACTAAGATGCAGTATGGCCCGTCTTCCCTAGGTATGGTCTATCTAACCCTTTTGATTATATGTCAGTTAAAACCGTTGTATAATCATCATCCACATAATCACAGAAAATGAGAATGATTTGAGTTCAATTAAAGTAAAAGACTTTCTAAGACAAGATAAGAATTTTACAAATATTGATTTTGGAATTTAAGAACAATTGCATGTAAACATTAAGAACAATAACAAATTGCAGCAATTCTCATAATTATACAACCAACATGCATAAATTG
>NC_081546.1:14854875-14874823 GCF_901000735.1 Corylus avellana | reverse complement strand
ATTTACATTTGTTAATTTCTTAGTCTTGTTATTTTGTGCGTTGTTATTTCCTTTTTGTGTTTTCTTGTTTTTGTAGGTCATGGAAGAAAATGAAGCATTTATAGAAAGTTGAGCTTAAAAGGCAAAATTGGGAAAATCTGGAGTGTGCGATCGAGCGCACAAGACCTAGGCTTGAGCGCATTAGTGCTCGAGTTCCCAAGCCAAGCAACGAGCCCAGCATGCAATCACGCACAAGAAGAAGGCTTGAGCGCATATGCGCTCGAGCCCCCTACACAGAAGATCAATCGTAGAAGTGCGATCGAGCGCACTTGTGCGCTGGAGAAAAAAAAAAAAAAAAAAAAGACATGTGGCCAGACTCCTTTTCCTCATCAAACTAGGTTTTTCAAGTCCTAGTTGAACTAGGACTTAAACCTACGAGTTTAATAGGGTTTCTAGGACTTATAGGGTTTTTCTAAGCCTATAAATAGACCTCTAGGCCTCTAGAAAAATAAACCATTGAACTGAGAATTCCAGAGGCAATTTCAGAGAGGAATTGGCAGCTACTTTCTAGGAGTCATTTTCGGTTCTTTCTTTTCCCTTTATTTTAATTATGTGTAACTAACTCTTTAGTTAGGGGCTAGATTGAAGCCCTATTCATGTCTTTTTAGGATTTCAATATTGGCCTTCATTACAATCATATTTTGGTATTTTTAAATTGATTATTTTCTGGTTAATTGAATTCCTCATATAAATGTGCCTGATCAACATATGCATGTGGTATGGATTTGTTATTTAAGTCAATTTGGATGATCGAGTCCTGGGCTGAATAAAGTGACAAAAGAATCTCCTCACGGGTTCTTGGATTAATCAGCGGGAGTAGACACCCATGCCTTAGACTCCTTGTGTTTGTCAATTTCCACAAATTTATGCTTTCTTAAAGAACAGCTTAGTAGACACCCATGCTAAATCCTTTGAGAAAGAAAAGAATTAGAGTAGACACCCATGCCTAATTCGATGCTTAGAGAGATCCATAGCTTAAGGAGTATACACCCATGTCCTTAGGTTGGCAAATATTAAATATACCGGTATGATTGGTGCATTGGCATATTGTTATCTTAATTAGTCTGATTAGTGGTGCATGTCGAACCCTTAACACTTTCAATTATCTTTATCTCTTTTTATTATATCAATTTCATGACAATCTTGATATTTAATTTAGAAAATCAATTCTAAGCAAAATCAATAATCCTCGTGGGAATGATCTTGTATTTGCCGCACTATACTATCATTTGGTCTTGTGCACTTGAGAGTTAAAACGTACCAAATATCCGCCAATTAATTTAGGTGGGTATTTGGCACAACACTTTATCACAGAGAACTTGTGATCGAGTACAAGTGCGCTCGAGCTTAGGCCATGACGCGCTTGAGCCTTGCTGATGGGCACTCGATCCCAGGTCTGCAGAATGCTCCCAAATTGTCCTTTTAAGCTCAATTTCCTTTGAAACACAAAAACAAAACAAAATCAAACAAGTAACAACGTTAAGGAATTAACATATGCCAGTTAAGGGGCTTGAATATGCAGCATTTGGCGCTCATCAGTATCGGACGTACACCCCAATAGTACCGGAATGTCCGCTACTTTTCAAAATAGTTGGTAGTGCCCTTTCCTTTTTCTTACCTATAAATACCCCTTGCCCTCGATGTTTAAGCTTCATTCTTACCCCTAGGCTCTCCAAAAATCCTTTGTGTGAGTGTGTTCATGTGAGTTAAGTGTGTTTTTGTGGAGAAAGGAGGTGATTCTTTGGCTTCAAGGAGGTAACCTTTAAAGCTCTGCTCGTTGCTTAAAACATTATGCTCTTTTATTACTTTTAGACTAGCTTAGTTGTTGGTTTGAGTTTTTAGCTAGATTATGCTTTAATCTTGATTTGAAGTGGATTAGTATTTCGTCTTTGTCGAACGTATTTTCATATTCATGGAGGTATAATTTTGAGATAGAAAGTCTTAGAAAGCCTTTTGGTAACCTTAGAAATTGGTTTGGGTGGATAGGAGGACGCCTGGACAAAAGAAGGTTCCACCTGAAACCTTCTTGGCGGACGTACAGCCTCGAGCCCGGACCTACGGTCAGAACTGTTCTAGGGATCGCTATTTTGGCCAGCCATTCGATAGCTCCTGTTTTCATGCTCTAGGGTTGTTTTGGTCACACTTAGGACTAATAGAAGGTTTTCCATTTGGAGGACCCGGATCGTTTAGAGGAATACTCAGAGACTTTGTTCGACCCAAGTGAGTTTTAACTCACATAATACTTGCCATTATTTTTCCCACATTCGTACAAATATTTTGTGTACCAAAACATGCATATTTGCAATTCTCACAATATACACCTTGTTGCACATGATCTTTAGCTTTTGTGAAAAAAACCTTGTGCTGAATATGTTAAAGAAAGTGAGACTTGTAAAAACATGCATGTAAAATACGGACAAGATTAATTGCATTGTATGACATTATACACCTGTACGTGAGGGATAATGGCCATGAGCTTACTATACATATTAACTTTATGGTCAAATGTGTGCGTTTTATGGGCCTTGGATCCAATGGTTGTTTCATGACTGGCGCAGCCTTAACGGGCAGCCACTACATCATCAGCGGTGTCGGCCACTCGAGGTCGGAATCGATTGTGCCGTTAATGTTATGGATGGTACTGTACAATATTCAGGGCACCAGTGTTGTATTACAGGTCCCTCGGGACAGCACCAACCCTGTGCTGAGAATGGGTAATATCTCAGGTAGACCATACTGTTGAACTATCACTATTACTCGATATCATATGCATATATCATATATCTATATAACACTTATGGAAAACTATCATGATTGAACTGTTGCATACTTTATAAAATAGAGTTCATCACTAAACTGGCATGGGTATTATCTGTGTTAACATTCACTAAGTCTTTAGACTTACCTCATTTATTTTACATTTTCCTGCCTCCATTACGAATAATTGCGTGGTTTAACTAGCCTAGGCGAGGATGCCTTCGAACCGGACATGGGTGATTCTATAGGACTTGATCCGAGTCATTTTTAAGGATATGGACTTAGTTTAGTTGAAGTCCATGCGGGATGGATGGAAGAACTACCTGGGCAGAGATGATCGAAATTATTATTTCTTTAGCATTGCTTAAGCTTAAGATTTGATTTGTTGATCTTTTGTGAGACAATTCTGATTTGGGATGTAATCCTTGTATTTTGATGATGGTCTGATGACCAATACATTTGGTATCTATCTTTTATATTATGAGGAATTATGTTTACTTTCGTGTATTAATGTGTGATTGCTTTGCTATTACTCTTTATTCATATAGTTTAGAAGTCTTCCGTTGAGGTCTCTCGCATATGAGAGGTTGTGGTCCCTAAGTCTTGTCACGTGAGGGAGAGGGCTAGGAGACAAACCATAGGGTCAATTACCAGTTAATTGATTTGTAAATCGGGGTTGTTACATCATGTGTGTTAACAAAAAGATTAAGGTTAAGATAACCTTTACCCCTTTTTGCGATTGAGCATCTTCGAAGGGAGCATAGCTCAGCCACAGCCAGTTAAAAATCTCTTGGCAAATGTAATCTTCAATTTCAGAAGGAGACATAGGAGGTGTAGGACCAATATCTACTCTTGCTCTCAACCTAGCACAAGAAGGTGAGGAACACAACCAACAACCAACCCCCAGAAGAGATAGCCAAAACAGAGAAGTATGCATACTAAGATTCTAGAAGGCATAAAGAGATACAAAACATAACCATGACCCTATATGCAAGCACACACAATCAACAAAAAGGTTTTGAAACAAACACAAATTTTGTTGACATAAAGACAAAGATTGAGGAACAACACATCTCAATCATGTTTTGAAAAACAACATACTTGCTTTTCAAGAAAAACAGATACCCTTTTCAAAACAACACAAGAACATACTTGTGATAATCAGAGCACTAATTTCAGTCAAAGTGTGTGTAACAACTAGGAAATTAATTAACTGGTAATTAACTCCATGATTTGTCTCCCAGCCTTGTCCTTCACGGGACAAGACTTAGGGACCTCTACACCTCGAAAAGAGAGGATACTAAGCAATGGAAAGTATTAAAATTCTATAAACATTACTCATTACAACCAGAGCATTTACCAAGAATCATCAAAGTAGCTAAAATTTCTCTATACATATCATCTTTACAAGGGATCCATGCTATACCTTAATATATAAGCATGCATCAAAACTCTTAAGTCTACAACATAACTCAAAAGTACTAGTTACAATGTTTTTCTTGTAGGCAATGGAGGTGACGGGCTTGAACATTCTCTTCAACCCACGGCGTTTGAATTCTTCAATCGCCCAGCTAGTAGCTTCAAGGTGTTGGAAGTCTTCTCGAATTACAAATGTTGTCTCAAAAAGAAGCTCCCTCTACTCAAAAGTGGGTCGGGAGGAGGTGGCTTGAGTTTCAGAGACCCAAGAGGACGAAGCTTGAGCTTTAGGCATTGTGCAGCTTAGCTCAGGAATTTCGTCAAACACTTGGTGGGCGGTATAACGAGCCAGAACTGCAAAACCACTGGAAAAATGGCCTAACCCCCTGAAAAATTAGATAAAACCAACCATAGAAGCAACCCATGTGTGGAGAAACACCCACAGATTGCTTTACCAACAAAAATTTGGGGAAAAGTGGGAGTGGGTAAAAATGGGTTAGGAGAGAAGAATGGGGGAAATAAAATGGGCAAATGAGATAGGGAGGTGCGGTGGCAGTGTGTTGTGGTGCAACGGTGACCGGAGGTTGTGCTGTGTGTGCATGGGTGGTGCGGTTCGAGAGTGCAGATGAGAAGCTACGGCGCTGGGGAAAAGTGATAGGGGTGAGATAAATGTGACCTAAAAATAGGTCACGTGGCTCTCTACCCGAGTGAGCTCAATCACATTGTAGGTGCGCTCGATTGCACTCGTGTAGAGGTGTGCGTGTAGGGTGGGGATGCGTTCGAGCGCACACAAGGTGCACTCGTTCGCAGAAACAGAATGCCAATTTTTTTTTTTTTTTTTTTTGCAAAATTGAACAACATTGTATCTAAGTAGACAAAATATAAAGAAAAACACTAAAATTACTACGAAAAACTAAAAAATAAAAATTGACACAATGTAAAAGAAAACATAAGTGAAAAAGGATAGAGACTTTTATCGCACTCAGTGGCCTCAGTACCACTAATCTGAACAGATGCACTTGAGCTCCTGGATAGCTCAAATGCTGTCAATAGTAGCTTCAGTGCTACTATTCTGGGGAGATGCACTTGAATTCCACCAACTGTGGCTCAAGTGCTCTTGGTGGTGTTGTATATTGGACAGATTGGAGTGCCAAATCTTCATCTCTTGGTGTAGAGTTCATTTCAATGTGTGGCTTCACTCTGTGTCCATTCACCTTGAATGTCTGATTTTTCTGTGGATTATGGAGCTCCAAAGCTCCATGAGGGAACACTTGGGTGACAACATAAGGGCCAAACCGTCTAGGCTTAAGCTTACCAGGGACAGGTCTTAATTTCGAATTATAGGTTAACACTTTCTGTCCCACATAAAACTCCTTCTTGACACGCCTCTTATCATGATAAGCCTTGGGTCTTTTCTTGTAAAGCTTGGTATCCCCATATGCTTCATGCCTCAATTTCTCAAGTTCATGCAACTGCAGCTTCCTCTTAGCACTTGGATGTGGTGCAAAGGTTTCTAGGGGGTGCTCGGCTTCAATGATGTCCTCAGTAACATCTTCATAATCTGGCGCAATGTCCTGCCTTATGAAATTGTGAGTGAGGGTGGCCTTCAATGGATCACTATGTTGGACCTGGAAAACTTTCTCAACAACACCTTGGATCATACAGACATTAAAGCATTCTAAATCATCTTGAGGTAACTTGAATCCATCAAATATTTTGAATTCTATCTTCTCACCATTTACCTTCATACTCACAATACGCTTTTTCACACATATTTTAGTATCAGTAGTTCTCATAAAGGGTCTTCCTAAGATAATAGGTAAAGGCGATGGCATAGAAGATTCTTCCATATCCAAGACATCCTACCTTTCCCAAGACATCCTCAAGTATACCTCTTGGTCTTTTGATCCTCTGTCTGCCAATTGTAAGGTGGTTGAAGTTGGTTGGAGCTTTCCCAAACCTATCATCTCGTACTTGTATGGTAGCAAATTTACACCGGCTCCTAGATTCAGCAACGCATTCTCAAAAGGATGGTCACCAATCCTACAAGGAATAGTAAAACTACTGGGATCTTTAAGCTTTGGTGGTAATTTCCATAACAACACCGCACTTACCTCTTCTGTTAAAGCCATTGTTTCATGCTCCTGAAATTTCTTTTTATAAGTGCAAAAATCCTTTAAAAATTTAGTGATGAGTCCTAAATATTGTATATTTCGGCCCCTTATCTTATATTTGTTAACCTCTTAGCTTTGTTATTTTCTGATTTTTTGTTAGTTTTGGTGTTTTGGTGTGTTTCAAGTCATTGAGAGAAAACTGCGATTTGAGGTTGGAAATAAGAATTGGAGAGTGAGGCCATATTTCCAAGTGCATACCATCAAAGTGCTGACCGAATATCCTTTGAGGAAAATCTTACAAAAGCCAGACTTGTCGGGAAGACTAGTCAATTGGGCCATAGAGCTTAGGGAATTCGACATAGAATTTCACGTGAGAACATCTCTAAAAGGACAAGCATTGGCCAACTTCCTGGTTGAATTTTGCAACTTCCCCGAGGAAGAATAAATGCCCTGAGAAGAAACATGGATGGCATGTGTAGATGGATCCTCCACTCGGAAGTATAGCGCAGCCCGAGTAGTGCTCAAAGGGCCCAGCGGAGAAGAATGTGAGGCAGCAATACAGTTGAAGTTCACCACCACCAACAACGAAGTTGAGTACGAGGCTATAATTGCCGGAATGAATATGGCCCGAGAGATTTGAGTAAAGTACCTGGAGGTCAAAAGCAATTCCCAGGTTCTGGTCGGACACATCAAAGGGGAATACGAGGCTTGGGGAGACAAAATGAAAAGGTACCTGGCGAAAGTAAGGGAAGCCATGGAATTCTTTGACAAAATAGATTTCACGAAGGTGCCAAGAGAAGAAAACTCACAGGTAGATGCCCTAGCTCGCATAGGCTCAGCCACCGAGGAAGAGATTACAGCGATTGGCCGACCAGTTCAAGAGTTGACCGAACCTTCAATCATCGGAACAGATCAAGTAGCGTGCATTGAGGAAGAACAAAAATGCCCAGAATGGGGTCATGATATAATACAATTCCTAAAGGAGGGCAAATTGCCTTCCGACAACAAGCTAGCTTGGAAAATCCTCATCCAGGCTGCTCGCTACAAGTTGGTCGACGGGGTTTTGTATTGAAGAGGCTACACTCTCCCTTTGCTCAAGTGTTTGTCAAAGGAGGAGGCTACCTACGTACTCAGAGAAATCCACGAAGGTGCATGTGGCAGCCACTCAGGAGGAAGAATGCTAGCCCACAAGGCCGTCCGAGCAGGATATTATTGGCCAGGGATGAACCGAGATTCCCATGAAATGGTCAAACACTATGACAAATGCCAGCGATTTGACAAAGTAGTGACCAACCTCCCTGAAGAATTATGCTCGGTTTCGGCACTGTGGCCTTTTGCGTAATGGGGGGTCGACCTAGTAGGGCCACTTCTAACAGGACAAGGAGGATGTCGATTCGTCGTAGTCGCCGTTGACTACTTCACAAAATGGGCGGAAGCTGAAGCATCGGCCACAATTACTACCGGGAATATAAGGAATTTCCTTTGGAAGGCAGTTGTTTGTCAATACGGTATCCCTCATGCTTTCGTAACTGACAATGGTAAGCAGTTTGATTGCGAACCATTCTGAAGTTGGTGTCATAAGCTGCATATCAGAAATTACTTCTCATGTCCCAGACATCCTCAAGCAAATGGTCAGGTAAAAGCAACAAACAAAACCTTGATGAGGACATTGAAGAAGAAGCTCGAGGATAAGAAGGGAGCATGGGTAGAATTCCTTCCATAAGTATTATGGTCGTACAGAACCACAATCTGAACACCAACAGGGGAAACCCCATTCTCTCTAGCATTCAGATCTGAGGCGGTCATTCCAGTAGAAGTTGGTTCAATTAGTTTTTGAATAAAACATTACAATCCTGAGATGAATGAAGAAGTAATGAAGTTAAGCTTGGACCCACTCCAAGAAAAGAGGAATGATGCTTAAGCGACTATGGCAGCTTACCAGCAAAGAACAGCCAAATATTTCAACAAGAGGGTCAAGCCAAGACTGATGCGAACCTCAATCGACTAGCTTTTGAGACCCAACAACAATATTGGAATACTAACCCCAGAAAGCTAAAATTCATATTTTTTTGATAGAAAACCCCGACCAATGTTTATAAGTGAAACGCGAACCAAAGGTATAAAGTAACAACCCTCGATCCAATGTTTATAAATGAAATGCGAACCGAAGGTATAAAGTTAGAACGCCACAAGGAAGAATCCTTGATAAGTTCACAAGTTCTTTGAAGAACCAATAGAAGAAGCAAACCACACTTTTTTTGTATTTTCATTCATGATCTCCTCATTACAATGAGTGCATGCTATTTATAAGGTGTGGCTGAAAATAAGACTACCTGCTTGCTATGGAAATGAAATTAAATTGGTTCCAACATTTGAAAGTAGATAGAACAAAAAAGGAATAATAGAAACCTAAAATTAAGGCTAATTTGGTATGAAATTAGCAGCTCCTCCATGCCAAAAATAGACTAAAATTGGCAAGGAAATCACGCCTAAGGAAGGTCTTGAAATAGGTAAGTCAATCAGCCAATTAATTGGTATGTAATTGGAAAGTCAATCAGCCATAATCAACCATTAATTCACACCATTGCTAAGGAAATTATGTCCAATTAAGAAAGATTTGCCCCATCAATAGCTTGGATTAAATTTATTACGCCTTCATCATCCTTTGGGCCAAGCTTGGAATGACCCATTTTAGAACCAGCCCAATTCTCTTGAATCAGCCCATTAAGTGCTTCTTTGATCTTCTTGGATCTTGCTCTAGTAATAGGCCCAACTGGAACATGCAATGGATCCTTTAATGGTGCTTGTTGATTCTCATCATTCCCCCTCTCTTCAAAAAGATTCGTCCTCGAATCATCACCAACATCAAAAGGAGAAAGATCAGAAACATTAAATTTAGCACTAATGTTATACTTGCCTGGAAGATCCAACTTGTACGCATTATCATTGATTCTCACAAGGACTTGAAATGGACCATCCCCTCTAGGATGTAGCTTGGATTGCCTACGGGCTAGAAATCTTTCCTTTCTCATATGCACCCAAACCCAATCACCTGGTTCAAAGATGACTTGTCTATGGCCCTTGTTGGCTTTGGTTGCATATTGCTCATTTTTCTTTTCTATATGTTGCCGTACACGTTCATGGAGTTTCTTCACCATCTCAGCCTTCTTTTGACCATCCAAACTAGTCTATTCATTAACTGGCAAAGGCAGCAAATTCAAAGGAGTTAGTGGATTAAAACCATAAACAATCTCAAATGGGGAAAATTCAGTAGTAGAATGAACACTCCGATTATATGCAAACTCAATGAATGGCAAACAATCCTCCCAATTTTTCAAGTTCTTTTGAATTATAGTACGCAACAAAGTAGATAAAGTTCTATTCACTACCTCGGTTTGTCCATCCGTTTGGGGGTGACAAGTAGTCGAAAACAATAATTTAGTCCCCAACTTTCCCCACAAGACTTTCCAAAAATAGCTAAGGAACTTAACATCACGATCAGACACAATACTCCTATGAACACCATGGAGCCGTACTATCTCTCTAAAGAACAAATCGGCAAGATGGGTTGCATCATCGGTTTTATGACAAGAGATGAAATGTGCCATCTTAGAAAACCTATCAACAACCACAAAAATCGAATCCCTACCTTTCCTTGACCGAGGCAAGTGTTGTGCAAATTTATTTAACTCGCAAGTGCACGAATCAATTGTAGTTAATGGATTGCAAGTGTGAGGTCGAACCCACAGGGAATTGTATTCTTGAAAGCAATTTTAAATCTAAATTAATAAAATCCTAATCTAGTTCTAAATTTTTGAGAGATTTTTTTGTTTGAATAAAAAAAAAAACAAAAGCATGAGCAATTTAAAGTGATTGAAATCTTATGACGAAACACTAAAGTTTCAGAATCCACACTCACAAATTCATAACAACATAATTTCATGATCTATAATATTCCCCAAAGTTCTCACATATAAATCTTAAGTTTGTTTTACTATTGCTTCAAAGAATTAATCAAAAGATCCCATGTATCCATTCATAACCCAAATCACAAAAGAAATCCAATATTCGATCAAATCATTAACTGTATCCGTAAATCACAAGAAAATATCCAATCTTTATCAAAACATCAATTGTATCCAGAGAATAAATCACAGGGGAAATCCAATTTTTAACAAAGAAAACCAAGCAATCAATTATATTGAATAATCTTAAATCATCAAGTGTATCCTTGAATCACAAAAGATATCCAAGAGTTATTCAATCCAATTGATTAGAAGTAAAACAATAGAGCAATTAAACCATTAAATTGGGAAATATTACATACATGAAACAAAGTTGCTAATCATAAGTGAGGCTTCATCTTCAACCTTAGTTGAAGGTTTAGCCTCTCATGTTATTGAAAGACAAAACAAAATTAATTGAATTCATAATGTAAAATCGAGTACTTACAAATAAGAATCACAAAGTAGAGATTCAAAAGTTAGGAAAACCTTAAACTCTCTTCTTTCTCCTCTGCAATCTTCAAATTCGTAGTCCCCTCAACTAATCTGATAATTCCCTATTTATAGACCTAAAACTTAGGGTTTTACAAGTTGAAATCGGATACAATTCGTCCAGGTTTGTACCATTTAATTACAGGACGATTTTGGAATAGTAAACGTCCGAATTAGCAAAATTCTATTTCACAATGAATTGTAGTATTTTGAGTTAGCTTTCCAACGCCACTTGAATCACCTCAATCAGATATGTGAACGAAAAGTTATGGTCAAAATACTGAGATGTGTAGAATTTGAATTTGAATCCAATTCGAAATTTTATCCAATCTTATCCTTAATCCGATTTACCCATTTCTTGGATTTGGTTAAACTTAACCATATCATCTAGGTCTTCTCAAAGTATGTTTTCTTACAAAAAGTAGTTTTTCTTCAACACCTACAAAATATTAAAAACACAAAACTAACACAGAACATCAGATAATAACACAGCTAAAGGATTAACACAAGTAAATTAAGGGGTCCAAATATGCAATATTTGGCACACATCAAACACCCCCGAACTTAACTTTTGCTAGTCCCTTAGCAAAACAAAACGAAAAATAGAATGAAAACAAAACAAAACAAAACATAAATCCTCTTTCGTGGGAGAGACGATTGCATTTAGCATATGCAATAAGCCTTTTAAACCCCTAGGCATCCCTAGTGGACGAGTGAAGTCTCGTGAGGGCTTAACAGGAATGATACCCACAAACATTGTAGTACTATGTTGTTAACAAGAAAAAAGTTTCACATAAACCATGGTTCTCATTCATGAGCAAACTTAAAAAGACAAACACCATCATCACTATCAAAAGGAAATCCAGAATCAAATCACTCATAAATGAACAATTTAGACTTCATATGTTCTAAAATGTGTAAAGTGTAATTAGCATACAATCATGAAGCTTTCAGCTTAAACTCAAGACAAGTTCCATAAAATTTGTAAGAATCCCTAACAGATGAAACAACCAAGGCAAGATATGCAACTTTTTTTTTTTTTTTTTTAACAGACTTTGTAGTGTCTAACTCCCTTAAGCTTTCTAATTGACCCATGTAACAAGTGTTAGGCCAATGACTCCCAAGCCAGGTGGCTTTAGGGCACTAGATGTAAAACATCTCTAAGGGCTTAGTAACTTAAGTCAACAAGGCTACGAAGCCAGACTAGCCATATCTTAAATCAATATTGAATTTCACACCTTTTGACACGAACACTCAATGCTTAATGAGGCAAGAGGTCCGGTTACTCAACGAAAAACTCAACATGATCTTTCTTTTCTTTTTCCTTCTCTTTTTATTTATTTTTTTATTTTTTTATTTTTTTATATCTTGCAAGCCAATAGTTATTCATCAATAGGTCATCCAACAAATCTCAAAGAGAACAAGCTTAAGCTCAAACATCATACCTCACATAAAACATGCTAATGTGCTCATAAAAATTTATCTCAAAACAAGTGAAATCTCTTTTACCCAAAAATAAGTCAAAGGACTTAGACTCCAAATGACATAATGATGTGTTCAACCCTTTACGCAAGCTAATGAAATGCAAACCACAGTCACAGTTTAACTCAAACTTGACAAAAACATAGCATAATTAATTTTTTTTTTTTTCAAATTTTTTTAACACAAAAAGACAAATAAAACTAAACAAATAAAAACAAAAATAAATAGACAAAGATAGACAAAGCGTTTTTCCACACCCCCAAACTTGAATCACACATTGTCCTCAATGTAGGCAGAAACACAATACCAAGAGGTATAAGGAACCAGAGTGAGCAAAGAGACGACCCCCAAACTTACTCATAATAACACCTGTCCTGAAAAAGACAAAAATAAAACAAAAATGAAGATAGACGAAACAACACAAAAAATGACTAAAAATACCAAAGAAAAAGGAATGCCTTCCATAAGTGCTAAGTTTACAGTCTTCAACCAGACTTTTCACCGCTGATGATTAAGTAGACAACGTAGGATCTTCCAAAGGCAATTCCTCTCTTTCCGAAATTTCCAATTCCAAGAATGGCTTCAACCGCTGACCATTGACCTTGAGAGCACTTCCATTCTTAGGATCCTGGATTTCGATGGCTCCATGAGTAGAAACTGCACGCACTATGAATGGTCCAGTCCATCGGGATTTGAGCTTTCCTGGAAACAGATGCAGACGTGAGTTGTAAAGGAGGACTTTCTGACCAACTTCAAATGATCTTCTCAAAATGTTTTGGTCATGGATCTTCTTCATCTGATCTTTGTATAGCTTGGCACAGTTGTAGGCATCATTCCTCAATTCTTCTAATTCATCTAGCTGTAACTTCCTTTGCTCACCAGCCTTGGTGAGGTTGAAATTTAGCTGCTTTATAGCCCAATAAGCCCGGTGCTCCAATTCCACAGGGAGGTGACAAGCCTTGCCATAAACGAGTCGGTAGGGAGACATGCCAATTGGAGTCTTGAATGCAGTCCGGTATGCCCACAGAGCGTCATTGAGTCGAAGAGACCAGTCCTTCCTTGTCGGGTTCACCGTCTTTTCTAATATCCTCTTGATTTCTCTGTTGGATATCTCAACTTGCCCACTTGTCTGAGGATGGTAGGGAGTTGCAACTTTATGAGTAATACCATACTTCTTCATGAGTTGCTCAAAATATCGGTTGCAGAAATGCTTCCCCCCATCACTGATGATGGCACGTGGTGTCCAAAACGTGCGAACACATTTTCCTTCAAAAATTGCAACACGACTCTGTGATCATTAGTCTTGCAGGCAATAGCCTCCACCCACTTGGAAACATAATCCACAGCCACAAGGATGAAAAGATACCCATAAGAATTAGGGAAGGGACCCATGAAATCAATGCCCCAAACATCAAACAACTCCACAATAAGGATCGGGTTCAGCGGCATCATATTCCTTCTTCCAATGCTCCCCAACTTCTGGCATCTATCACAGGCTGAACAGTAGGCATGGGCATCACGAAAAATGGAGGGCCAATAGAATTCACTTTGAAGAATCTTCGCCGCGGTCTTTTTAGAACTGAAGTGGCCTCCACATGCATGATCATGGCAAAAAGATAGGACATTTTGCTGGTCATTTTCAGGAATGAATCTCCTTATAATCTGATATGGGCAGTATTTGAACAGGTAAGGATCATCCCAAAAGAAGTACTTCACCCCAGCCAAGAATTTTGATTTGTCTTGCCTGGTCCAATGTGATGGCATTTGGGCAGTGACAAGGTAGTTCACTATGTCTGCGAACCATGGTGCAAGATTTTGAGAGATGTACATAAGTTGTTCGTCAGGAAATGTCTCAGCAATCGGCACAGCATTATCATTAAAGTCCACAACCAACCTGGATAGATGATCAGCTACCACATTCTCGGAACCCTTCTTGTCCCGAATTTCAATATCAAACTCTTGTAGCAACAGAATCCACCAGATGAGATGAGATTTAGCATCTTTCTTTGACAATAGATATTTCAACGTAGCATGATCAGAGTAGACTAAGACTTTAGATCCTAGCAAGTAAGATCTAAACTTATCCAGAGCAAACACTACAGCTAACAACTCCTTTTCAGTAGTGGAGTAGTTAAGTTGTGCATCATTCAGAGTCTTGCTGGCATAGTATATGACATGCGGAATCTTCTCTACTCGCTGACCCAAAACGGCTCCCATAGCATAATCAGAGGCATCACACATTATCTCGAACGGAACCCCCCAATTAGGTGGCTGAATGATTGGTGTAGAAGTTAAGGTCTTTTTCAGAATCTCAAAGGCTGTCTGGCACTTGTCATTGAAGTCAAAAGGAACATCTTTTGCCAATAGATTACATAGAGGTCTTGCTATCTTGCTGAAGTCCTTGATGAATCTTCTGTAAAACCCAGCATGTCCCAGAAATGACCGAACCTCCTTAACTGTCCGCGGGGGCGGAAGGTTAGATATCAGATCAACCTTAGCTCTGTCAACCTCAATACCTTTGTGGGAAATTACATGCCCTAAAACAATTCCTTGTTTCACCATGAAGTGGCATTTTTCCCAATTCAGAACCAAATTCTTCTCCTTGCACCGTACCAGCACCAATGTGAGATGATGTAGACATTCCCTAAATGATGAACCAAAGACTGAGAAGTCATCCATGAAGATCTCCAGGTGACATTCAACCATATCTGAAAAGATACTGATCATACATCGCTGAAAAGTGGCGGGTGCATTGCACAATCCAAACGGCATACGGCGATAGGCAAACGTACCGAACGGACAAGTGAAAGTAGTCTTCTCTTGATCTTCGGGGTCCAGTGGAATTTGGTTGTAACCGGAGTAACCATCAAGGAAACAGTAGTACTCATGGCCTGCCAATCTCTCCATCATCTGATCGATGAAAGGTAGAGGAAAATGGTCTTTTCTTGTCACGGCATTTAACTTCCTGTAGTCAATGCACACTCTCCATCCTGACTGCACACGAGTGGGGACCAACTCATTTTCCTTGTTCTTGATAACTGTAATCCCTGCCTTCTTCGGCACCACATGAATGGGACTCACCCATTTGCTGTCAAAGATTGGGTATATGATTCCCGCATCCAGAAGTTTAATTACCTCTGCTCGAACTACCTCTTGCATGGCCGGATTCAACCGTCTCTGTGGCTCGCGAGAAGTTTTGGCATTTTCTTCCAGATGAATCTTATGCATCACTACTGTAGGGCTGATTCCTTTGATATCTTCTATTGACCACCCGATTGCTTCTTTATGCTCTCTCAAAACTTCTAACAGCTCATGTTCCTGATCACTATCCAAATCGGCAGCAATGATCACAGGCAGAGATTCTATAGGATCCAGATACTTGTACTTCAGGGTGTCTGGTAGAGGCTTCAACTCCCGCTTGACAGGCTCAACTACTAATGAAGATGGATCAGGGGACGATGTCAAAGTAATTTCTGTAGTCTCCGTCTTTATCTCAGGCGTTAAGTCTAACAAGGCGTCAGCTTGTTCCAATAAAGTGTCCAGTGCCATGTCACTTCCCAGTGCAATCAGGCATTCTCCCAAGGGGTCTTCAATATCTGGTTCATTGACAGTTTTCTCTACTATCTCCTCAATTAAGCATGTGCTTCTGACCTCCTCATACTCAAATGGCTGCTTGCTGATATCAAAGATGTTCAGTTCCACTGTCATGTTTCCAAATGATATCTTCATGACTTCAGTTCTACAGTTGATTAGGGCATTAGCCGTAGCTAAAAAGGGACGCCCTAATATGATTGGAACTTGAATTTCTGCATTTTCCGTCTCTGTATCTAGGACAATGAAGTCCACAGGGTAGTAGAACTTATCAACTTTGATCAGCACGTCTTCAATAATTCCCCTTGGAACCTTCACAGATCTGTCAGCCAACTGAAGTGTAATTGAAGTGGATTTCAACTCTCCCAATCCCAACTGAACAAATACTGAATATGGCAGTAGATTTACACTGGCACCCAAATCCAACAGAGCTTTCTCAACTCGATTGTCACCAATCTTGCAAGCAATGGTAGGACATCCAGGGTCCTTATACTTTACAGGCATCTTGTATTGCAAGATAGAGCTGACCTGCTCAGTCAGGAAAGCTTTCTTGGGGACGTTCGTCTTTCTCTTGATGGTGACCAAATCCTTCAGAAATTTGGCATAAGAAGGCACTTGCTGGATGGCATCTAGGAATGGAATGTTTATCTGCACTTGCTTGAACACTTCCAAAATATCATCGAACTTCGAGCTCTTCTTTGGCGGTTTCAGTCTTTCTGGATACGGAGCTTTGGGTATATACTTTTTGGAAGGATCCTCAGTAATCGGAATGGCAATGTCCGGTCTTGTGTCTTCCGTAGGCTTGTCCAGGTTTTCCTTCTCTTCTGCAGCCTTAGTGGTCTCTTCAGGCATGACCACTTGATTATCCACCTGTTTGCCTGACCTCAGAGTGGTGATGGCTTGTACATGCTCCTGATCATGCATAGAGGCAGAGGAACTTCCAATCACAAATTGCCCTTTTGGGTTAGGCACGGGTTGACTAGGGAACTTCCCTCTTTCTCTTTCCCCCACTTGATTTGCTATCTGGCCAACTTGTCCTTCTACCTTGATCATAGCCTGCTTAAGTTCTTGTATGTCTCTGTTGTTGGCCATGTTGGAATTCCTCATTTCCTGTACGGCTTGATTGGTAAAACCTTTTAGCTCTTGTATATCTTGGGAATTGCTCAGGGTAGTATTCTTCATATCTTGCTTTATCTCTTGTATGTTCTTATCCATTGATTGCATGAATGCTTTCATCATGTCTTCCAGTGATGACTGTGGTGCAGGCACTTGAGTGGTAGACTGATAAACAGGCGGTTGAGCTTGGTCAGATGGCCTGAACTAATTTTGAGCTTGAGTGGAGGTATCTCTTTGGTTCAATGGCTGATTCTGCTTCCAAGAGAAATTTGGGTGATTCCGCCACCCTGGATTGTACGTTTCAAAAAACGGTCTAGTGGTGGGTTTTCTGTAGTCATTGAAGGCATTGACTTGCTCAGTTGGGTACTCTGTTGACAAAGTTGGGCAATTTTGAGTGAAGTGCGTTTGACTATCACATAACCCACATGCATCAACTTGGTAAGTATCTGCTACATTCACTGGTTTGTTTAAGACCATAGTGTCAAACTGACGCCTGAGAACCTTGACCTCCTCCCTTAATTTAGCATCATTCCTCACCTCATAAATGCCTCCTGTCTTGGGAGTGGGTTGTTGTCTGTCCCAACTATCTTGAAAATCCCATTGTTGTGCTCGTTCAGCCATTTCGTCTAAAGTTTTATAGGCTTCATCCCCAGTAAGACTTAAGAATTCTCTACCATTCATCGTCTCAAGCGAGTTTCGCTCACTTGGTGTTAGTCCCCTATAGAAAATTTGAACTAGCACCTCATTCTCAAACCCGTGGGTTGGGCATTTTATAGTAAGCTCTTTAAACTTCTCCCAGCTACAGCTATCGGTGAATCTTTCCCCTTCTTTTTGTCTGAAATTGGTGATCTGTAGACGGAGGGCATTGATTTTGGAAATTGGGAAGAACTTGTGGTAAAACTTGCTTTGCAACATATCCCAAGAAGTGATAGATCCAGGTCTATTGTTGAGTAGCCAGGATTTCGCCCTATCATGTAGGGACAGAGGGAATAACCGAAGGCACACCGCTTCTGCTGGGGCATTTTGTGTATTAACAATGTCGCAAATTTCCAAAAAAATCCTCACATGAACATATGGATCCTCATTCTCTAATCCTCTAAATGTAGGAAGGTGACCTATTGTACTCGGCTTCAGCTCGAAGCGAGTAGCTGGCAACACTATACATGACGGTGTGTTGGTAATGTTGGGTACGAACAGCTCCCTAAGGGATCTAGGTTGATTTCGTTCTCCCATCTTAACAGACTTTTCCGAATCAGACTCGGAACTTTGAGAATTGGTGGGTGAGTTTGGTGGCTGTCTTAGATTCTCTCTCGTTGTTCTTTCAATTTCAGGATCAAAAGCGTTTAACTCCAGATTTAAAGCCCTACGACCGAACATGCAAATAGGAACTAACAAGCTAACAACCTAACAAACTAATAAACTAAAAACTGAAATGAATTGAACTAAATTAAATTATATTAAACTAACTAAACACAATTGCAAGCAGAAATTAATTTAAACAGAAACTAAAAACTCACAAAAAAGGACCAAAAGATTTTGGCAAAAATCTACTGAACTATTGCGGTTGCTGTCTTGGCTAAAAGTGTGCTCGATCGTAGCAGGGCTGTAACACAAACAAAACAACAACAAAAAACAAAAAGAAAAATCTTTTTTTTTTAAAAAAAAAAATTTGTATTAGTAACACAAATAAAACAAAACAAATTGCAGAAAAATAAAATCCTAATTATAACTAGTAGAAGAATAAAACGGATCTAGAAATAAATTGGTTTCAAAAAATAAACAATTCCCCGGCAACGGCGCCAAAAACTTGTTGTGCAAATTTATTTAACTCGCAAGTGCACGAATCAATTGTAGTTAATGGATTGCAAGTGCGAGGTCGAACCCACAGGGAATTGTATTCTTGAAAGCAATTTTAAATCTAAATTAATTAAATCCTAATCTAGTTCCAAATTTTTGAGAGATTTTTCTGTTTGAATAAAAAAAAACAAAAGCATGAGCAATTTAAAGTGATTGAAATCTTATGACGAAACACTAAAGTTTCAGAATCTACACTCACAAATTCATAACAACATAATTTCATGATCTATAATATTCCCCAAAGTTCTCACATATAAATCTTAAGTTTTTTTTACTATTGCTTCAAAGAATTAATCAAAAGGGAAAATTACACTTTACCCCCCTAAAGTTGTCAGCGATTTGCAATTCCGCCTCCAAAGTTTCAATTTTTGCAATCCACCCCCCTAAAGTTTCAATTTTTTGCAATTCAGGCAATCCGTCAGTCAAAGCCGCTTTGACTGACGGAACAGTAATCATGTGCGCCACACGTGATCACTGTTGGCCTTTTTGTACCCAAAATGCCCTCACCCACACCTTACCCACAGCAACGGCGTCGTTTGATGCTGCTCCTTCGCCAGAGTTCGTTGATGGGTCATTGCTCGAAAATTTGCCTTTACCTGCAACAAGATGGAGAACCCAAATGACGGAATCTCCTGCAACAGATCGAAATCTCCTCCTCTGCCCCCTTTGGCGTTCAAAGACAAAGTCCCCTTTAACACTAAATTAATTCAAACTTTGAATGTCATTTTCTACAAAATTAATTCAAATTTTAATTATTCATTTTGTTGACAGTCTTCCTAAAGGGATCGCACAAGTCAATTTGTTGCTTGTATGTTTTGTTTGTTGGTGGCATGCAGATCTTCAGGAAAACCATGTGCTGCATTTGGATTGGTTAATTAAGTCTAAGCTCAAAGAAAGATGTTGGGAGATGAGAGCATCCCAGAAAGCTAACGCGTTGCCCCACGCCTTGTCCTCTTCCATGTGCTTGCCCCACACCTTGTTCTCCTCCCACAGACAAGCCAGATCTAAGCAAAGCCAACCAAGTTCGAAGCCAGGTTTTAGGGATTCAACGAACTCCAGCATGGGGGTATTTTGGGCGTG
>NC_081546.1:14848716-14854775 GCF_901000735.1 Corylus avellana | reverse complement strand
CAACAGAGCTTTCTCACCTCGATTGTCACCAATCTTGCAAGCAATGGTAGGACATCCAGGGTCCTTATACTTTACAGGCATCTTGTATTGCAAGATAGAGCTGACCTGCTCAGTCAGGAAAGCTTTCTTGGGGACGTTCGTCTTTCTCTTGATGGTGACCAAATCCTTCAGAAATTTGGCATAAGAAGGCACTTGCTGGATGGCATCTAGGAACGGAATGTTTATCTGCACTTGCTTGAACACTTCCAAAATATCATCGAACTTCGAGCACTTCTTTGGCGGTTTCAGTCTTTCTGGATACGGAGCTTTGGGTATATACTTTTTGGAAGGATCCTCAGTAATCGGAATGGCAATGTCCGGTCCTGTGTCTTCCGTAGGCTTGTCCAGGTTTTCCTTCTCTTCTGCAGCCTTAGTGGCCTCTTCAGGCATGACCATTTCATTATCCAACTGTTTGCCTGACCTCAGAGTGCTGATGGCTTGTACATGCTCCTGACCATGCATAGAGGCAGAGGAACTTCCAATCACAAATTGCCCTTTTGGGTTAGGCACAGGTTGACTAGGGAACTTCCCTCTTTCTCTTTCCCCCACTTGATTTGCTATCTGGCCAACTTGTCCTTCTACCTTGATCATAGCATGCTTAAGTTCTTGTATGTCTCTGTTGTTGGCCATGTTGGAATTCCTCATTTCCTGTACGGCTTGATTGGTGAAACCTTTTAGCTCTTGTATATCTTGGGAATTGCTCAGGGTAGTATTCTTCATATCTTGCTTTATCTCTTGTATGTTCTTATCCATTGATTGCATGAATGCTTTCATCATGTCTTCCAGTGATGACTGTGGTGCAGGCACTCGAGTGGTAGACTGATAAACAGGCGGTTGAGCTTGGTGAGATGGCCTGAACTGATTTTGAGCTTGAGTGGAGGTATCTCTTTGGTTCAATGGCTGATTCTGCTTCCAAGAGAAATTTGGGTGATTCCGCTACCCTGGATTGTACGTTTCAGAAAACGGTCTAGTGGTGGGTTTTCTGTAGTCATTGAAGTCATTGACTTGCTCAGTTGGGTACTCTGTTGACAAAGTTGGGCAATTTTGAGTGAAGTGCGTTTGACTATCACATAACCCGCATGCATCAACTTGGTAAGTATCTGCTACGTTCACTGGTTTGTTTAAGACCATAGTGTCAAACTGATGCTTGAGAACCTTGAACTCCTCGCTTAATTCAGCATCATTCCTCACCTCATAAATGCCTCCTGTCTTGGGAGTGGGTTGTTGTCTGTCCCAACTATCTTGAAAATCCCATTGTTGTGCTCATTCAGCCATTTCGTCTAAAGTTTTATAGGCTTCATCCCTAGTAAGACTTAAGAATTCTCTACCATTCATCGTCTCAAGCGAGTTTCGCTCACTTGGTGTTAGTCCCCTATAGAATATTTGAACTAGCACCTCATTCTCAAACCCGTGGGGTGGGCATTTTATAGTAAGCTCTTTAAACTTCTCCCAGCTATCGGTGAATCTTTCCCCTTCTTTTTGTCTGAAATTGGTGATCTGTAGACGGAGGGCATTGATTTTGGAAATTGGGAAGAACTTGTGGTAAAACTTGCTTTGCAACATATCCCAATAAGTGATAGATCCAGGTCTATTGTTGAGTAGCCAGGATTTTGCCCTATCATGTAGGGACAGAGGGAATAACCGAAGGCGCACCGCTTCTGCTGGGGCATTTTGTGTATTAACAATGTCGCAAATTTCCAAAAAAATCCTCACATGAACATATGGATCCTCATTCTCTAATCCTCTAAATGTAGGAAGGTGACCTATTGTACTCGGCTTCAGCTCGAAGCGAGTAGCTGGCAACACTATACATGACGGTGTGTTGGTAATGTTGGGTACGAACAGCTCCCTAAGGGATCTAGGTTGATTTCGTTCTCCCATCTTAACAGACTTTTCCGAATCAGACTCGGAACTTTGAGAATTGGTGGGTGAGTTTGGTGGCTGTCTTAGATTCTCTCTCGCTGTTCTTTCAATTTCAGGATCAAAAGCGTTTAACTCCAGATTCAAAGCCCTACGACCGAACATGCAAATAGGAACTAACAAGCTAACAAGCTAACAAACTAATAAACTAAAAACTGAAATGAATTGAACTAAATTAAATTATATTAAACTAACTAAACACAATTGCAAGCAGAAATTAATTTAAACAGAAACTAAAAACTCACAAAAAAGGACCAAAAGATTTTGGCAAAAATCTACTGAACTGTTGCGGTTGCTGTCTTGGCTACAAGTGTGCTCGATCGTAGCAGGGCTGTAACACAAACAAAACAACAACAAAAAACAAAAAGAAAAATCTTTTTTTAAAAAAAAAAAAATTGTATTAGTAACACAAATAAAACAAAACAAATTGCAGAAAAATAAAATCCTAATTATAACTAGTAGAAGAATAAAACGGATCTAGAAATAAATTGGTTTAAAAAAATAAACAATTCCCCGGCAATGGCGCCAAAAACTTGTTGTGCAAATTTATTTAACTCGCAAGTGCACAAATCAATTGTAGTTAATGGATTGCAAGTGCGAGGTCGAACCCACAGGGAATTGTATTCTTGAAAGCAATTTTAAATCTAAATTAATTAAATCCTAATCTAGTTCCAAATTTTTGAGAGATTTTTTTGTTTGAATAAAAAAAAAAACAAAAGCATGAGCAATTTAAAGTGATTGAAATCTTATGACGAAACACTAAAGTTTCAGAATCCACACTCACAAATTCATAACAACATAATTTCATGATCTATAATATTCCCCAAAGTTCTCACATATAAATCTTAAGTTTGTTTTACTATTGCTTCAAAGAATTAATCAAAAGATCCCTGTATCCATTCATAACCCAAATCACAAAAGAAATCCAATATTCGATCAAATCATTAACTGTATCCGTAAATCACAAGAAAATATCCAATCTTTATCAAAACATCAATTGTATCCAGAGAATAAATCACAGGTGAAATCCAATTTTTAACAAAGAAAACCAAGCAATCAATTATATTGAATAATCTTAAATCATCAAGTGTATCCTTGAATCACAAAAGATATCCAAGAGTTATTCAATCCAATTGATTAGAAGTAAAACAATAGAGCAATTAAACCATTAAATTGGGAAATATTACATACATGAAACAAAGTTGCTAATCATAAGTGAGGCTTCATCTTCAACCTTAGTTGAAGGTTTAGCCTCTCATGTTATTGAAAGACAAAACAAAATTAATTGAATTCATAATGTAAAATCGAGTACTTACAAATAAGAATCACAAAGTAGAGATTCAAAAGTTAGGAAAACCGTAAACTCTCTTCTTTCTCCTCTGCAATCTTCAAATTCGTAGCCCCCTCAACTAATCTGATAATTCCCTATTTATAGACCTAAAACTTAGGGTTTTACAAGTTGAAATCGGATACAATTCGTCCAGGTTTGTACCATTTAATTACGGGACGATTTTGGAATAGTAAACGTTCGAATTAGTAAAATACTATTTCACAATGAATTGTAGTATTTTGAGTTAACTTTCCAACGCCACTTGAATCACCTAAATCAGATATATGAGCGAAAAGTTATGGTCAAAATACTGAGACGTGTAGAATCTGAATTTGAATCCAATTCGAAATTTTATCCAATCTTATCCTTAATCCGATTTACCCATTTCTTGGATTTGGTTAAACTTAACCATATCATCTAGGTCTTCTCAAAGTATGTTTTCTTCCAAAAAGTAGTTTTTCTTCAACACCTACAAAATATTAAAAACACAAAACTAACACAGAACATCAGATAATAACACAGCTAAAGGATTAACACAAGTAAATTAAGGGGTCCAAATATGCAATATTTGGCACACATCAGCAAGCCTAAAACAAAGTCCATAGAAATATCGACCCAAGGCGCACTAGGTATGGGCAAAGGAGTGTATAATCCATGTGGTAAGACTGTAGATTTTGCTTGCCTACATGTACAACATCTAGCACAAACTCTCTCCACATAACTTTTCATCTTTGGCCAAAAAAAAATGTTCATGCAACACATCTAAAGTCTTCCTTACACCAAAATGACCCATTAGACTACCACCATATGCTTCACGCACAAACAACTCACGCATAGAACTATTAGGCACACAAAGTCTATTCTCTCTAAACAAGTACCCATCTAGTCTGTAGAACTTTCCAAACGCTGCCTTCTCACACGCTCCATACACACTTACAAAGTCATCATCATTAGCATACAATTCCTTAACATATTCAAATCCCAATAATTTTGCATTTAAAGTAGAGACAAGGGCATAGCTTCTTGATAATGCATCAGCCACAATATTTTCCTTACCTTGTTTGTATTTGATTACATAAGGGAAGGTCTCAATGAATTCCACCCACTTGGCATGCCTTCTATTCAACTTACCTTGTCCTTTCAAGTGCTTCAAGGACTCATGGTCGGTATGTATGACAAATTCTTTCGGCCAAAGGTAATGTTGCCAAGTCTCCAGTGCTCTCACCAATGTATAAAGCTCCTTGTCATATGTCGGGTAGTTCAAAACTGCCTCATTTAGCTTTTCACTAAAATAGGCTAGTGGCCGCTTCTCTTGCATCAAAACAGCTCCAATACCTATTTCGGAGGCATCACACTCAATCTCAAAAGTTTTACAAAAATCAGGTAATGCTAATAAAGGAGCATCACATAACATTTCTTTAATCTCAATAAATGCACAATCTTGCTCACTACCTCATTTAAAACCCACGGATTTTTTTACAATTTCAGTGAGTGGTGCGGCTAGTGTACTGAAATTTTTGACAAATCACCGATAAAATCTAGCCGAACCATGAAAACTTCTTACCTCCGTGATTGACTTAGGTGTAGGCCATTCCTTGATAGCCTTAACCTTTTCCTCATCCACCTCAATTCCTTTCGCACTAATAACATAACCAAGAAACACAACATTGTCCATGCAAAAGGAACATTTCTTTAAATTGGCATATAATTTTCTTTTCTCAAAACATCAAGCATACATTGCAAGTGATCAATATGTTCATTTAAGTTCTTGGTATACACCAAAATATCATCAAAATAGACCACAACAAATGTGCCTATAAACGCACGCAATGCATGATTTATTAACCTCATGAATGTTGATAAGCGCCGAATGTTGCACATTCAAGCCCCTTAATTTACATATGTTAAGTCCTTAGCATTGTTATTTGTTTGATTTTGTTTTGTTTTTGTGTTTTAGGTCTTATTTGACAAACCATTGGAAATTGGGCTTAAAAGGACAACAAATTGAGCATTATGGATCTAGGATCGATCGCAGCACCCCTGGGATCGAGTGCACCTGGGCTCAAGCGTCTGCGGCCAGGGATCGAGCGGAATGCGCTCATGCGCACAAAAGCTAAGCTCGAGCGCACTGCGCTCGAGCGCCCATAATCTCGGATCGAGCGCACATGGGTGTACAGTGCACGGCAAGAATCCTTTTCCAGCTTGGGATTGGTTTTCAGTCTCCCAATTGGACTGGGAGACTGACTTCCGATTTTCTGAGGATTTCTAGGGTTTTAGGGTTTTCCAAATCCCTATAAATAGGGCTCTAAACATTGTAAACAAACACACTGCTTCTTAGAGCTAAAATTTCAGTAAATTGTCTTTGGAGCTAGAAGATCATGAGCAGCTAAACCCAAATTGTGGGGTATTGATGTAACCCTTTCCAAGCACAATGGTTTGATTGTATTTAATTTCTAGTTTTTCTATTTATGCGTGTTGATTGTATAACTATGATGATTGCTACAATTGATTTCTGCTCTTCATATTAAATGCAATTGTTCTTTAATTCCAAGTCAATATTAGTAAAATTATTATCTTGTCTTAGAAATTATTTTACTATTATTGAACTCAAATCATTCTTATTTTCTGTGATTATAAGAATGATGGTTATACAATGGTTCTTAATTGGCTTGTAATTAATAGGGTTAGATAGACCATACCTAGGAAAGACAGATCGTACTACACCCTAGTTTAGTGTAATTTACGTAAACGATCCGTGCCGACCAAAGAT
>NC_081546.1:14838716-14843716 GCF_901000735.1 Corylus avellana | reverse complement strand
ATCAAAAGTATCACATCCAGACTCGATTTAGTACTTGACATTCGAGAAGATGCTATAAAAAGAATCACATTTGGGCAAACACCCAGGAATATGATGAACAAAAAAATTTAAGGCCTTGGACAGGCCAATGCCATTTATATGAATGGCTACTCTCGATGACCTTCACTTGGTGGGCCATATCTTTCAAGAGCCTTGGCCTTCCACAGCCGATATTTTCTCCGAAGTCTCTGGCACTTCTCCTCTTCCTTCAGAAACAACCGGGTGGCAGAGTAAACATCGGAGGCTTTCTTCTGCCTGTTCTCATTAATACTGACGAGATAGGCCTCAAGATCTGCAATCCGACGGTCTCGCGACTCCAGTTGTCGATCTTTCCACACTATTTGATAGTCCTTTACCTTAATGTCAGCCATCAACTTAGCCACCTGACTAGACTAGTCCGCTAACCACTGTTCCTGTGCCTCTAGCAACAAACGTAGTTTAGTGACCTCTGCCTTAGAAGCACGAGGAACACGAGATTAGAGTTGCTTAGTTTGTGAACGGGTTGAGAAAATGGCATCATCAAGAGGTGGACAAATGGAAGAAGCAGCTAACGACTCCGTTTCCGCCAAACTCCCAGATGAAGAAGTAGAAGCCGTAAAGAAAGAAATCGAAGTAAGAGAAGAGTCGAAGTCAGTTGAGTGAAAATGCTCAATACCAAAGAGGATATTTATAGTACAAAAGCTGTTGGAAAATGAAAAGTCACCCTTAAATGCGAGAAGACGTCCCGCACAGAGTCGCCTAGAAAAGCCAAATGACGCAAGATGAAATTCGAGTGATGTTGTACAAAATATTACCTAAATTAATAGATAATAATTGTACGTTTTACCTGCAAGTGCACAAGGTCAACATAGTAGTATATAGTGCAAGTACAGGATCATTCCCACGAGGATTGCTAAATTTATGTTTAAAAATAGATTCCTTAAGCAAAACAAAGATTGATTGTTGAAGTGATGATAATAAAGGGTAGGGCTTTGATATCAACCACTAATTATATTTAGCTAATATAACAATATGCCAATGCTTTGATCAAGTCATGCATATCTAATGTTTGTCAACCTTAGGGCATGGCGTATACTCCCAAGGCTATAGATTTCCCTAAGCAACAAGTTAGGGATGGCGTATACTCTAACTCTTTTCATTCCTAAGGGATTTAGCATGATTTATACTAAGTTGTTCCTTAGGAAGACATATGTTCTATGGAAATCGACAAACACATGAGGCCTAGGGCATGGCATGTACTCCCGGTTCCCCATGTTGATTAACCCAAGAATCCGGTGAGGATAACTTTTGTCACTTATGTTAAACCCAGGACTCGGCCATCCAAATTGATTCAACTAACTAGTCCGTACCATATGCATATGTTGATCAGGCACACACATATGAGGAATTCATGCAAGCAGGTATTAATCAAGTTAAATAGCACAACAAGATCATCACAAAGGTGCCAATATTGAAATCTTAACAAAACATAACTAGGACTTCAATCAAGCCCTACTAATTAAATTAGCTACACATAAAGTTGATGTTAAACATCTTCATAAAATAAAAGAAAAGAAAGGGAAAGAATAAACCCGGGACTTGAACTTGAAGAGCTCCTATTCTTCTCCTTACAAAGTATATCTATTCTAGAGGCTTAAGACTCTATTTATAGGCTTTAGAAGTCCTAGACAAAGTAGTAAACCTAGGGATTTCGTAGGGTTTTGAGACCTATTACAATTGGGAGTTAGAAAGCCCTAATATGGAAAGAGTGACACTTCAGCCGCCGCTCGATCGCAGCCAGTGTGCGCTCGATTGCAAGTCTGCGATCGATCCTGGCCTGCTTGATGCTGTGTCCTCTTGGGTATTGCGCTCAATCGTAGGTACCTTGCGATTGATCGCAATACCAGGGAGCTCCAATTGTCTCAATCTTCTTTTTTGAGCCCAAATCACCTAGTTTTACTTCATTTTCTTCCAAAAGCTATAAAAGTATGAAAAACACAAAAAGGAATTAAAATGGCCTAATTAACTAAAACCAAAGGATTAAAACATGCAAGTTAAAGGTTGAAAATATGAATATTTTAGCACTTATCAAGTGACAACACACCACGTGTCCCACTATAGAAAATCGTGCGGGATAATGATGACCTCCGAAACCTGAAACGTCAAAAACCAAAAGGCGCACGGAGAATTTAGTGATCGAGGTTTAAAATTACTTTTTAATCCTCGGCCAAGGGGCGTAGTACACCCAACCACAGAGTGCAAAGATAAAGAAATCAAAAGCAGCGGCAAATCAAACGAAGGCATTCAAAAGCATTCGAAAATACAAAAATCCAAAGGCAGTTCAAAATAATACAGAACGAAAAAACAATCCTTATACAGACAAATTGGCAAAAGGGAAAATAACGAAAGTTCTAAGTCTTGGGAGCTGTTCCATCATCATTAGCATCATCGCCATCATCTACGATAATCTAGGGACCTAGAGGCTCGGGGGTAAGTTCACTTCTAGTCGGAACCATGCACAATGACCTCCGGAGATCGACCAATTCGTCAATGGCACTAGCTGGGATGGACAAAAAGTCAGAATTCACCGTGGTCGGATCAATATCAAATCACTCCCAATTAACAATCAGGTATCTGCAGTTCTCAAAACCCCAGTGAAAGCCACGAGCCCAGAGCAAGTCTTAGAGCTAAGGAACGAAAGACAGCTCCGCAAAATAATGAGTCTCCTTAGCCTTCCAATAAAGGTATCCTTGATAGAACTGGCTACACTTGTCCCAAGAAGTCTTCAAATCTGCTTCAACCCTCTCACGAGCATCCTTCGATTGCGACAGCTGAGCCTGAAGGGTCTCGGAAAGCTTTTGAAAACCCCCTTCAGAAGTCCGAGCCTAGTGAAGCTCTTCCACAACCTTAAAATGCTCCACAGTAGCCTGATGAACATTGGCGTCCACTTCCTTGGCATGATCCACAAGCTCCTGATTCTTCCGAGTCCCAGCATCTAGAAGCTCCTGAAGATGCATGTTAGCAGTCTCCAACTCAGAATGATTCCGCTTGCTTTCAAGAAGCTCTTGATGTTTTGCTGCTAGCAAAAGACGCAGATTCTCTACTTTAGAATCGGGAATCAAACCTTGAATAGCTTGTGAACTGGAAGCCTTCTACCGACTGCTCAGCTTTCGAACCAACTCTCGGAGCTCAACTCTCTTGTCGGCATTTTCCTGCATACCCTCTTGAAACTCTTTATACCAGCTAGCAATGAGGAGAGAAGATAGCACAAAAAAAGTCCTGTCAGATATAAAAAAAAGATTAAAAAATAAAAATAAAAAAATAAAAAAGAAAAAGAAGGCAGGGGGGGGGGAGGGGACACGTACAACTTACCGAGTAATGATGGTGGACTAGTTTGTCCACAAGCATCTTTGGAGTAAGCCTACCTTCCCCTCGAGTATAGTCAGCCGGTAGCATCTTGGTAATTGCAGTCAGAGGGTGCTCACTCAAACCCTTAGCCAACGATCTAATTAAGGGCGCGTTTCTCCCAAAATGCCCTTTCCGCGGCTGTCCTCGATATACGAGTTTTTGGTTGGAAAACTCGACAGGAGGACTCGGATGTCATGAGTTTCACTTCGAACAGTGGCTGGCTCCCCCGACTCCCGAGGTCGAGCACACAAAGGAGTAACTTATAAAGTTTTTGTCTCCTTCGAAGGAAACAAGTCAGGAATATTGGTCGCAGAAATGATATCATCAGATATGCCATCAAACGACGGGGGCTCCCCGAAGGTAACTGTAGCAGAATTAGACCTGATCAAGGAAACCATGCTCAACAGCTCTAAAGACTTGTCGACTCTTGCCTTCTTGGAAGGCTCCCCTAGTGGAGTCTTACCTTTATCAGCCTTCCTCTTTGGCCCATGGAGGTCGGACTTGGCAAATGGAGCAGATGAAACCACATCCTAGGTTCCAAAAGCAGAACCAGAGTCTCCCGGAGCGGAGATCTTGATCCCACTCAATTTGTTCGAAGACTAAACGACTCTCTGTGCTCGGGTCTTCTTAGCTTGGGGACGAGCGGGAGATTTCTGGATTGCCTTCTCAAATGGGAGAACTGGTTTCTTAAGGTTCCCTTGGCGATCCCAAAGAACCTTACCAACAGGAATTTGGTAACCTAAGTGCTCTCGGAGAGCGGAGCCAGTAACAATATTGTTGAAAACCATCCAAGCTTCGTTCTCGAGCAACTAAGGAAATTCCAATATGAAATCCACCCAACCCCGTTACTCCAAATCCAATTTAGGACATTCCTTCCCTATCAAAAAGAAAAAGATAAATATGTGTGCCAAACAAAAGAGGAAAGAAGGGTCAGAGGTACTCACAACATTCTCGGGAAGCTCCCCACTCTCGCAGAACGGTATGCTTCAAGGGTTAAGCTTCCGACGCAAATGCTTCCCAAGCCTCGGAAACATAGAAGAATCGTTTCTCCTAGTGTTTGTTGTTGGAATGAGTCTTGCCAAGCTCAATAAAATGGTTCTTCCCACGAACCAGGAAAGTCACCGTCTCGGTATTCGAGTACATATGAGTACCATATATGTAACACCTCGGTCCCATATTGGGAAGATGAGAAGAAGCCCACATAGAGTGGGTAGTTTATAAAGATAGTCATGGGTGCTAAGTCCCACATTGCCTAGTTACTAGGTGAAACTGGGCTTTATAATGAATTCTAGGGAAACTCCAAATTGACTAGTCTTTTTGGGGTAATAGCGCAGATGTGGCTAGCGCTTTTCCCTAGGTCGTTACAAGTGGTATCAGAGCCACCTACTAACGTCAGGCCATGTGGTATTAGAGCACTGCATGATGTAGCCCTGACGAGGGCGTCAGGAATTTAAGAGGGGGAGTTTGTAACACCTCGGTCCCATATTGGGAAGATGAGAAGAAGCCCACATAGAGTGGGTAGTTTATAAAGATAGTCATGGGTGCTAAGTCCCACATTGCCTAGTTACTAGGTG
>NC_081546.1:14830036-14838616 GCF_901000735.1 Corylus avellana | reverse complement strand
CATGCCCTAGGCCTCATGTGTTTGTCGATTTCCATAGAATATATGCTTTCCTAAGGAACAACTTAGTATACATCATGCTAAATCCCTTAGAAAAGAAAAGAGTTAGAGTATACGCCATGCCTAACTCGTTGCTTAGGGAAATCTATAGCCTTAGGAGTATACGCCATGCCCTTAGGTTGACAAACATTAGATATGCATAACATGATCAAAGCATTGGCATATTGTTATATTAGCTAAATATAATTAGTGGTGGATATCAAAGCCCTACCTTTTATTATCATCACTTAGACAATCAATCTTTGTTTTACTTAAGGAATTTATTTTTAAGCAAAAATTCAGCAATCCTCATGGGAATGATCCTGTACTTGCACCATATACTAATATGTTGACCTTGTGCACTTGTAGGTAAAACTTACAATTATTTACTTATTAATTTAGGTAGATATTTTGGACAACAAGTTTTTGGCGTTGTTGCCGGGGATTGTTTGATTTTGTTTGGAATTTTTTCCTTTAGTTTATTTTTGTTTTAATTTAGTTTTAATTTTCTGTTTTTTCGTAGTTACTGTTTTGCCTCTAGGGTTGTGATCGATCGCCCAACCAGGGCGATTGAGCGCACCAGTACAATCGAGCGCACCTCACAGTGCGATCGATCGCACATCCAGAGAACAGCACAGTACTGCGATAATTATAGATCTGATTTTTTTTCTTTTGTTTTATGCAGGGTCAGTTGAGTCTGCATCTTCGTAAGTAAATAATTTTGTTTTTATTTTCCCCTTTTATCTTTTGTTATTTTTACTTTCACACATGTGGGGCGGCACTCCGACACCCCATGGACCATGTTCTTTATGCCATGACCCTTATCACCATGTTAGAGAATGTCTTATAATGAGACAAATTTCTAACAAAATTAATGGGCATAATAACACATCATTCTCTAGACCGGGGAAAGATAACTATTTTGATTCCTGTAACCCAACATGGAGCCAACAGTCCAATCTTTCATGGCAAGCTCAAGCTCCTAGAAATCATTCATATTCCTCTCATTCGGATCCACCACTACAAGATCAGCTGGCTGCCACGCAAAAGACATTGAATATACTTGTAAATTCCATGGCTAGTTGGAACTTCTCTCCTAATCAGCCAGCCACCCAATTCCAGGTATGTACCATATGTTCTTAAGTAGGTCGTACTACTGAAACTTGCCCTTTGTATTCATCTGCAGATCAGGAGCAAGCGCACTATGTGGGACAAAACAATTACCCCTACAAGAACAATCCATACTCCAACACCTACAAGCTAGCGTGGCAAAACCACCCTGAGTTCTCATGGAGTAACAATCAAAAGGATCCCCAACAAGCAAGCCAACCAACTCAAGAGTCAAAATTGAACCAACTGGAGAATATGATACACAACCTGGTGACTTCTCAATAGTAGTTCATGACCTCACAACAGCAATTCACAGCTGATAAAAAACAATTCAATACAAAGACTAATCAAGCGATTCAAAGACTGGAAGTACAAATGAGAAAATTGGCCAGGGAGCTGAGTGCATCTCCCATCAATTGGAGTCAACAATACCAAGAAGAAGAGTGCCAAAGTCAGTAGATGGAAAATCCCAATGGACAATACATGGATGAAGAGTGCACCTACTATCATGAGCAAGCTGTCTCATTAAGGAGTGAAGAGGTGGCCGAAAATCAAGTGGAAGAGGGGAAAGATGAGCAAACCGAAGATCCATAAGAGCCACATCAGGAAAAAGAAGAGAGCACTGAGATATTTTTACCATTAGCTCTTATTCCTAAAACACCAAGAGGCCAAGAGAGAAGTCTGTTAGAGCTACCACATGAGCAATTTGAGGACATCAAGATAGAAAAGCTCCCTGAGTTTTCTTCTTACTTTATTCCAGTTTATGATTCCCCACCGGATGAGCAACTATTTGAGAAAACTCAGAGTGGTCCTCCCCGATCTAGAAACACTTGGAAGCACCTTGCAACAGAAAAGATTCATTCCCTTTGGTGCAAGAGAAGAAAAGACTGGTGCTTCAAGTATAAAGCGCCACAGTCTGGTTGAAGACATTAAACTTAGCGCTCATGGGAGGCACCCCATAGTTTATCCTTTTCTTTTGTTTAATGAGTTTTCAGTTCAATTTTTATTTAAGTTTTAATGTTGTTCCTTTTTACTTGTTTGTGTGTTTTCTTATTGAGCAGTGACAAGTGTGCTTCACTTCAAGTTTGGGGGTGTGCTATGAGCCATGCTTTCCAAGACTATGTCGTCCAACTCCCGGGTACATTCTTTCCTTTACTTAGACACATTGGGGACAATGTGTCACTTAAGTTTGGGGGTATGGGCACACATGTTCACACACACTTTGTCCCAATTTCATGTTATTTGTTTTGTGTGTTGTTTGTTTATGTGAAAAAAAAAAAAAAAAAGTTTATACATGTTCATGTTTGCTCTAAAATTTTAAGTTGATCTAGAAAGAATTGTGGCTTGAATTCATCAATGAGCTTAAAATTTTGAACACATGATCTGATGAGTGAATCTGTTAGTTTGATTACTTGTTGAGGATAGTTGAAATATCACATGTTTGATCTGATCACACAAACACATTAGCAAATAATCTTGTGAGGTATGACATGAGGTCTGATATGTGTGTTTTTGCATCTTGGATGAAATTGGATGACTTATTAGATGACACTATGGCATATATAGTAATGAAAAAAAAAAAGAAAAAGAGAAAAAGAGAAAGTATGAAATAAATGATCATTGATGGCTTTTCACTGAGTAACTGGACCTCTTGCTTCAAAGCATTGAGTGTTCATGTCAAAAGGTGAAAAATGTTGATTTGATCAATGTCATGGTTAGTTGGTTTTGTAGCCTTTTTTACTCGAGTTAGTAGGTCCTTAGGGGTGTTTCTACACCTAATGCCCTAAAACCATCTGGTTTAGGAGTCATTGACTAAACACTCGCTACAAGGGTCAATTAGAAAGCTTAAGGGAACCAACATTGTACAACCTGATCAAAAAAAAAAAAAAGAGAGAAAAAGAAATATGTCATTGTGTCATTCTAATAGGAATTTCAGTGAATTCTGAGATAAGGAGACATTGGATATTGGAAAGATTTGGAAGCCTCATAATTTTGTACCAATTCACTGTACACAAATTTCAAACTTGTGATGATTTAGCATGTCCTTTGTAAGTAATTGCACTTTGAGATTCCAATTCATTGTGAAAATGGAGTTTATCCTTTTAAGCTTGCTTATGAATAAAAATCATAATCTTGAAGTGATTCTTTAATTTTTGGAATAACATGAACTCTTGCATGATGTTTGTGGGTAACATTTATGGAAAACCCTCACGAGACTTCACTCGTCCACTAGGGAATTCCTAGGGGTTTAAAAGGCATGTTGCATATGCTAAATGCAATCGTACATCCCATGAAAGATGGATTTATCTTTTTGTTTTCTATTTTCCATTTTGTTTTTAGTTTTGTATTGCTAAGGGACTAGCAATATGTAAGTTTCGGGGTGTGTTAAGTGCCAAAATATTCATATTTTTAGCCCTCAACTTGCATGTTTTAATCCTTTAGTTTTAGTTAATTAGGTCATTTTAATTCATTTTTGTTTTTTTTCCATACTTTTGTAGGCATTTGGAAGAAAATGAAGTAAATATGGAAGATTTGGGCTCAAAGAGAGAAGAAGGGCACAATGGGAGCCCCCTAACATTGCGATCAATCATAGGGTACCTGCGATCGAGCGCAGTACCAGAAAGACGCAGCACAAAGCAGGCCATGAGCGATCGAGCGCACGACAGAATAGGATCGATCCCAGACCTGCGATTGAGCGCACATGGGTTGCGATCGATCGCACCCATGCGTAGGAGACATATCAAGTGGTGGCTAGATTGTCATTCTTTCCATATTAGGGTTTTCCAACTCCCAATTGTAATAGGTTTTGAAACCCTACGAAATCCCTAGGTTTACTATTTTGTCAAGGACTTCTAAAGTTTATAAATAGACCCTTAAGCCTCTAGAATAGAGATGCTTTGTAAGGAGAAGAATAGGAGCTCTTCAAGTTCAAGTCTAGGGTTTATTCTTTTCTTTTCATTTCTTTTCTTTATGAAGATGTTCAACATCAATTTTATGTGTAACTAATTTAATTAGTAGGACTTGATTGAAGCCCTAGTTATGTTTTGTTAATATTTCAATATTGGCGCCTTTGTGATGATCTTGTTGTGCTATTTAACTTGATTAATACCTGCTTGCATGAATTTCTCATATGTGTGTGTCTGATCAACATATGCATGTGGTATGGACTAGTTAGTTAAATCAATTTGGATGACCGAGTCCTGGGTTTAACATAAGTAACAAAAGATATCCACCATAAGTAACAAAAGATATCCACACCGGATTCTTGGGTTAATCAACTTGGGAAACCGGGAGTATACACCCATCCCCTAGGCCTCATGTATTTGTCGATTTCCATAGAACGTATTCTTTTCTAAAGAACAACTTAGTATATACCATGCTAAATCCTTTAGGAAAGAAAAGAGTTAGAGTATACGCCCATGCCTAACTCATTGCTTAGGAAAATCTATAGCTTAAGGAGTATACACCCATGCCCTTTGGTTGACAAACATTAGATAGACTTACTTGATCAACACATTGGCATATTGATATATTAGCTTAATATAATTAGTGGTGAATATCAAAGCCTACCTTTTTATCATTATCAACTCAACCCAATCTTTGTTTTAGTTTACTTTTGGAATTGATTTTAAGCGAGATTCAGCAATCCTCGTGGAAATGATTTCGTATTTGCACACTATACTACTGTGTTGACCTCGTGCACTTGTGGGTAAAACACACAATTATTTGCCTATTAATTTAAGTAGGTAATTGTGAACAACATGGCATCAGTTGACCTAGGGCCACCCCCAGCAAAGATAACATCTCCTTTACAATGGGAGAGAAAGGAAAACGAACCCCTACTAGGAACATACTCGTGTAAACGCATATGTCACCTGGACTGCCGACCATCTTGGTGGAATCGTCGGGAAAATGCAAAGAAACTGAGGAAGGAATCTCAGAGTTGTGCGTGAGCACCTTCTCATCGAGCGGCGAAAAACAGGACCTCTGCTTGCGAGGATATTCCAGGTGCAAAGACATCTCAGCTCCAGAAGAGGACACCACACCAAAGGGGTGGACCCTAGCAAACAAACCCCCAGATCATCGAATTAGAGGAACTTCCGGTGATTGTTCATTGACAACTTCGGCATCAGAAGATTGGGGTTGATGAGAAGAAGACATGATATCGGAGAAGCTGAGAATATATGGATTTCTATGAGGTAAAAAGTTAGAAGAATTGAGGCTATAATGAAAGTAGAAAGAAGAAGTGACCTTTATATAGCAAAAAATCTCAGGTGAAGCAAGAGAGCATTTAATGCAAAGCCATCATGAGCCTGCAACTGCACCTAAGCTGAAGAGACTCAAGCCACCTTTCCTTTCAAAAGACGTAAAGGCGCCGTTCATGAACCGACAACTGTCTCATCAATTCTCACGCTCAGAAACGAAGCAACCCCTGGGAATCCACGTGGACGGGCCGTTACGCCTTCATGAGGATAAGGACAAAAATTTCAAAATCAAAGATTGTTCCCAACCGCCGGATATCCGGGTAACGCAGGTGTTAGATCCCATAAATGGTTAAAACGCCAAAATCAACGGTTACAAGGAACAGATTAAACGAAAGCAATCGAAGGATCCGTCGCCAAAAGGGAGAAACAAGAAAATCAAAATTTGAATTCTCTTCTCCCAAAATTTCGGCAGAAGGAATTCGGGGGGAAACTGTTATACCATAAGTCGCATTAAAGACATTAGGCCTGTGATGCGATGATCAAGCCCATATAACCCGTTTGTCCAGGTAGAAGCCCAACGCCTTCATGTGGGCCTACTAAGAGGTAACCTAGCTTTGGAGGCACGGAAATGACGTCGCTTTGCCGAACTCGCACTCTAGGAAGACCATGACCACTCGGTTCGCATCATTCACTGAATCAACAGTATACTTAATACATGGATACGACAGTTATGGGCAAGATACGCGCCGATTATGCTAAGACCTTGATTATGGCTCACTCATTGGGTCAGTTACGATACATACTTAAATACCATTGATAGTTACGCCCCATTCTTTGGATCACGCCAGCCACAGAAACTAGAACATTAACTCCTTCGTCCGTTACGCCTAGATCCCGGATCCTCCGCCCAATCATCATCACCGTCCTCATGAGACCTAACTATAAAAGGCTCATAGGTCAAAGAAACAAGTGTGCCCATGATTTATACTCAACTAAGCTATATGCTGAACTCAAATAGACACTGACTTAGGCATTGGAGGAGGAACGCTCCGGCCACCACCCAGCGTATCCTCTTAATGAGCATTGTTGTTTTGCAGGAAAGAGGGAAAGTACCAGCTCAATATTATCAATCTATCCTTGGGTCCACCATATCGGAAACTGTACCAACAGAAATAATAGAAAGGGGCGGCGTCATCTATCCAGACGGAGCAGGAACATTCTGAATTAACTTATAAAATAAACAAGAATGGATCAACTTTGCCCCATCATGCAAACTAAACATCCTTAATTAGCTAATCTTCTTACTTCCACCAATATTTTTTAGGGAACAGGATACAGCACACTATATCCTACACATTATCTTTACTTTTTTTTAAAATATATATATATATATATATATATATATATATATATATCTCAGTGAGTGGGTCTTTTCCCATATTATCTTAATTCAAGTTTTAGATTGTTTCGTCGAATGGGTTGGACTATTACTCTCCAATTGGACTGGAGGAGACCCTTTTGTCAAATTTGTTTAATTAAATGACTTACATGACTAGACATGACTAGACAAGAAGGAGAACGAGAAGAAAGAGGTTAATAATAATAATAATAATAATAAAGAAAGAAAGAAAAGGAAAGAAAAGGAAAGAAAGTGCCATATGAATTTACTGTAGAAACTTAATTATTATTATTATTATTATTATTTGATTAGACCGTTTGTGATCTAAACTCAAGTTTTGAAGTAGACTGCACGGTTAGTCACTTGCCAATGCCATAGGCACGAAAAAAAAAAATGAATTGGAAAAAAAGCTTATATGATTTCATGTTTATTAATTTTGCATCTTGGTTTTTCAAGTTAACTTGATTCAATGAAATTATAATCGGGATTCCTATAATATAAATTAAATGATTAACTTCATCTCTTTTTATTAATTTAAATTTTTAGGATAAATGGTAATTTAATATGGTTAATTCTGTCAATTCACCCCTCAATTTAATTAATTATTTTAACTATTGAGTCTCACCTATTAAAAAGAAATGAGTTTCAACTCATACCTGATAGAAAATGTAAAAATGTAAATTAAATGATTAAATCGACACTCTATTACACTTTTGAATAAAATAACAGATTCTTTTCTTTTTTTTTTTTTTTTTTTCATCTCGCGGCCATTGCTTAATCGACCGCGAACTACTTAACGTAGTCAAGGCCACTATCAATAATTTCTCTCCTTTCCTTACGTAAACATGTCAAAAAAAAAAAAAAAAATAGAGACTTTTTTTGTTTTTTGTTTGTAACTCAATCGGGTTGATTATGTGAGTTAAATTCGCCTATCTTATATAAGATGTTTTGTAATGGTTCTTTAGACTTTAGTGGTGATATTTTTATCTTCGATCTCTCCCATAGCTATATATATATATATATATGGTCATCGATCTTTTGTACACGTAAAGAGGTCATCTTATATTATATATATTATTCCACTTTTACTAGTTAAAAAAGTCATTTACGGGTATATATATATATCACATCCGGGTCTTTTTCCGGTTTTTCCCGTCTCAATCTTTGCTTAGAAACGTCTGGATTTTTAAAAAACAGATGGGGTGGGGCCGGGGAGGCACATGATTGGTTGGGTCGAAACTGAAGAGATGTAGGCAGTCCAACCGACTGGGGCCTTGGGGCCCGGGCGGGGGGGAGGGGGGGCTGTGAGAGGGCGTAGTTGGTGGCTTAGGAAATAGGAAAGTGACGCATACCAACGGAAGAGGCATCAAGCACCGTATCTTTTCTAATCTTTGAGATTGTGAAAGCTGCACACCACAAGTTGATCTCTCTCTCTATATATATATATATATTTGAAATAGGCCACATCACAGGACACCCCCACCCCCCCCCCCCCCACCTTTGGATGGAGCTTTAATTTGCTGCCATTTCCCAAACCAGAGACAGCTAATGGGCTATATGGTATATATATATATGGAGCACAGATGTTTGTGAGAGAGGAAGAGAGAGATGTGGACAATTACCAGAAGGCCTAATTTGTAGGCCCCCACCGCCGTCCCATGTGCATGTGAACATGTTCCCATCAAACTACCTGTTCACTCAAGCATCAATATCAATTGCAACGTCTTTCCCTTTGATTTTAACTGCCGTCCACTTATCACACTATTGGATTCTATCATGTTTCATGTGATTTTTATGCGTAGAGAGAGAGAGAGAGAGAGGGGGGGGGGG
>NC_081546.1:14780611-14829975 GCF_901000735.1 Corylus avellana | reverse complement strand
AACAACTTATTAAGTAAACTATTATATGATTGCTGTATAGGTGAGATATGTGCCAGTGAAAATCATTCATTTCTAAGGCTTGTCTGGAAACCTCATCATTCGACTGCACTCGCACCGACTTGTTGGACAGAAACGCAGAACTAATATGAAAACAATTTTAGGTCTCTTAATTCTACTAGGAGATAGAAGTATGGCGTTTATGGGACTCCAAGGGCTTATAAGGTTTATTTTGGACCCTATAAATATGTTATAAACCTCTCAAGAGATGGGGTGTTTAACATAGAGAAATTTCACATAAATATCTTCTTTGAGACTTGAAGAGCTAAAGAGAATATGAACATGGCGAAAGGTCATTACAGCACTTTCATGAGTAGCTAAGTTTGTAATAGAGTATTGATATAGCCATTTTCATGTAACAATAGTTTGATTATATTTTAATTTAGGATTTTCGATATGCAGGATGGTTGTATAACTAAGAGAACGTATTTTAATGTTTATATTCAATCTTGATAGAATTAAGATTGAATATAAACATGGTTATGCAATCTTTATATTCAAGCCTTTTATCTTGATTGAACTCAATCATTCTTATTTTTTGTGATTATAAGAATTATGGTTATGCAACGGTTTTAACTGACACAAGATCAAGAGGGTTTGATAGGTCATGCCAAGGGAAGACGAATCGTTCTACACCTTAGTTTAGTGTAATTTAGGTAGACGATTCGTACTAGCCGAATATGAGTTATGTTTATATCCCTTGATTGTGTGTAATTAATTAAGAGATTTGATAGTCCATACCTAGGGAAAATGGACTGTACCACATCTAGAGGTTAGGCAGATGGTTTGTGCCAACCGAAATTGAATTATACTTATTTCTTAATAATGATATTTTTTTGACTACTCGAGTGACACGAGCCTTATTATGCATAAAATGAATTTCACTTGTTAATTTATGATTGATCATTGTTATGCACCTAGTGGTGAAGTCAACCTCATTTTCTTTTTCCCATTGCAATTTGCTTCACTTGTATGCATTTAGTTTTACAATAAAAAATAAACAATCATCTTTTGAATTAGGTTATAATTAATCCTAACAATTTAATAACAACGCCAGCGCAGTATTTGAAGTTCGACATCCTCAATATAGCCCTAACTTATAAGGATTCATTCTATTGCGAGGGATAATTTTACTATTGATAATTTTTCAACAATGAAAAGACCACATCAATTTTTGGCACCGTTTTGTTATTGGTGACAGAGAGATTGATAAAGCTCTCATTGACTTAGGAGTAGGTGGCAACTTGTTACCTTACTCGGTGTATGAACAACTAGGCTTAGGAGAGCTGAAACCCACGAAGACAGTCTTACAGCTTGCAGATGAATCTATTATGCATCCTTGTGGGATCATTGAAGATGTCATCATTTAGGTGGACAAGTTCTACTTTCTAGTTGACTTTGTAGTTCTTGATACAAAGCATGTCCCTGATTCACATAAGCTCATTCCTATGATCCTCGGACAACCTTTCTTAGCCACGACTAATGCGTGCATTAATTGTAGAACCGTGGTGATGTCTTTATCCTTTGAGAACATGAAAGCCAAGTTAAACATCTCCAAAACTGAGGAAGACATACCTCCTGACCCTTTGGATGAAGAGTGAAGACCCAACTTGGAGAACCCCACCGGAGCCCATGCCTTTCACTTCAAGTACTCCTCCCGGAAGCCTAAAGGAGAAATTTTTAATTTGGAGGTTACTGAAGTGGATTTCATTGGGGTGGAAAATATTTTGTCAACTTCCTTGGCTGCAAAACTTTTTGAGGATCCCCATAGAGAAGAAAAGTTGAGCACTGACCCAATTTGGGAGAAACACATAGAGCATCTCCATGGGAAGGCCCAAGGTCTTCAAGTTGATAGAAGTAGTTTTGAGGTGATGAGAGGAGTCTTCTTCATTGTGGAGTTCTACATTGTGCTGAAAAAGAAGGGATGGAAATGATTGATTGGACTTCTGAAGAATCGAGGTAAGATCCTTTGGAACTCAGATTTGGATTGACAAGTCATGCTCAAGGGATCGAGCGTAGGGCCTGTGCGCTCGAGCCTTTCTCCAGCAGGCCACTACGATTGAGCGCAGCCCCATCTCGCTCGAGCGTAGTTGCCTAGCCCAAGGTTTATAATCTCCTTCCAGGTTATATTGTTGACAATGTTGTGTGTTGACAATAGTGTGTTGCATTTAACTGTTATTTGGTTGGAGTATCATGCTTATTTTTTAGGACGTGTTTTTGCATTCAAGTTTGGGGGTATGATATGTCCCATATTTTCCCACTCAGGTATTCCTATTCTCTCACTATTGTTTTTCAGTTCTAGACACATTGAGGACAATGTGTGATTCAAGTTTTGGAGTATAGAAGAACAACACAGTCCAATTTTTTGTTTGATTATGATATTCTTAAGCATGCGGTTGAACTTTAATTTTAACTTGAATTTCATTGGTGAGCTTAAAGTTATGAACACATGATTATCGGACAAGGAAATTTGAGTCTTGTTACTTATTTTTGGCAAAATGAGATGCTTCTTGTTTCAATTTGAATTGACCATGAGCACGCTAGCACATGTTTGTGAGGTAAGAAATCTGAAACCAATTATGTTTGTTTTCAATGTCTTGAATGTAGTTGGGTGACTTGTTGGATGAATAACCTTCGCATGAAAAAAACAAAAAAGGAGAAAAAGAAAAAAAAAAGAAGTTGATCAATTTGAGTTTCTCACTGAGTAACTGGACATCTTGCCTCATTAAGTAGTGATTGTTTGCATCAAAACGTAAGAAATTTGGTTTGGTTGATAGCATGGCTAGTTTAGCTTCATAGCCTTTTTGACTTGAGTTAGTAAGTCCTTAGGGTGTCTTTGTACCTAATGCCTAAAGCCAGTTAGTGTGGGAGTCATTGGCTCAACCCTCGATACATGGGTCAATTAGAAATCTTAAGGGAGCTAAGCATTGCACAACGTACATACAAAAAAAAAAAAAATGTAAAAGAGGAAATCTATTTATATTTTGGATACTTAACTTGATTATTTCCTATGTTATTGAATTCCTCAAAAGAATGTGCTTGATCATCATATGCATGTGGTATGAATTTGTTATTTAAGTCAATTTGAATGACCGAGTCCTGGGCTTAATAGAGTGACAAAAGAATCCCGTCACAGGTTCTTAGATTAATCAACATGGCAAACCAGAAGTAGATACCATGCTCTAGGCTTCATGTGGTTGTCGATTTCCTTAGCATTGTTATCTTTTTGATTTTGTTTTGTTTTCATGTTTTCAAGGTTCTTAGGGAGAATACAAGAAATTCCAATGAATTCGGGCTTAAAACATGATTTTTTTTATAGATGTTGATGCTGAAGAAGTGGGATAGAGCTCACATCTGATGGGATCGAGCACAAATTAGCCAACGTGCGTAAGTGGGCTTGAGCGCACTACAAGTGAGCTCAAGCGCACTCATGCTAAAAAGTCCAGAAGATGCTAAAATTGATAAGGAAAGCTTTTTTAGGTCTCCCAATTCGACTGGAGACTGAATTACAATTTTTCTAGGATTCCTAGGGCTTTTAGGGTTTGTTTTACTCCTTATAAAAAATCCTCTAAGCCTCGAAGAAAAGTTTGCTTAGTTTTAGACAGAAAATATCTTCTTGGAGGCTTGAAGAGTTGAAAAGAAGATGAACATGGCAAGAGGCCATTCTAACAGCACCTTGAGCAGCTAAATTCGTAATCGGCTGTTAATGTAGCCCTTTCCAAGTAACAATGATTTAATTGTATTTTTAATTTAGGGATTTTCTATATGCATGATGGCTGTATAACTTAGAGATTTTGTTTTAAAGTTTATATTCAATCATTATGAAATTCTTCTCTTGCCTTGGAAATCTTTTTATCTTGATTGAACTCAATCCTTCATATTTTCTATTATTATATGAATGATTTTTATACAATGGTTTTAACTTACACATGATCAAGAGGGTTTGATAGGCCATTCATCGGGAAGGCGAATTACTCTACACCCTATCTTAGTGTAATTTAGGTAGACAATTCGTACGACCCGAAAATGAGTTATGATTATCCCTTGATTGTGTGTAATTGATTAAGCAATTTGATAGTCCATGCCTAGGGAAGACAGACCATACTGCGTCTTGAGGTTAGACATATGGTTTCTACCAACCGAAGATGGATTATACTTATTTTTTAATTATTGTATTTTCTTGACTACTCGAGTGAGACGAGCCCTGTATCATGCATAGTATGTGCTTTCCTTGTTTATGATTGACCATTGTTATGTGGTTAGCAGTGAAATCAACCCCCTATTCTTTCTCTCATTACTATTTATCTTTACTTTACTTTTATGTATTTATTTTTAGAAAACAAAACAAAACATTATCTTTTAAATTAAGTTAGATTTAATCTTGATAAACTTGATAACAACACTAGTGCAATCCTTGAGGTTTGACACCCTCTATATAGCCCTATCCTACAAGGATTTGTCCTATTGAAAGTGATAATTTTATTATTGATTATTTTTTGACACAAAAATACCACATCACTCAACTTAGAAACAAGTAAAGAGCTTGTTGTTCTTACAAAGTATAGAGAGCTCAATGGTTGTAAGTATTTTCTACTGTCTGTAATCTGAATCTTCATATAGTGATTTTTCGGGTTTGGCTGCCCCGGAGTGTTTTTTCCCTTTGATTGATTCAAATGATTTTCCACTTCGTTAACAAGTTTTGGTATTGTGATTGTGATGTTTTAAATTTCCGCCGTGCATGTCTAATTACTTGATAGTATAATTTGAACTGTTATTTTGGTGATTGGAGGTAGAACACAATCCTCGCATTCTTTCAAATTGTATTTTAATTTAGGATTTTTCTATATGTATGATGGTTGTATAATGCAATACCCCGACCAACCACCAGTTTCAAAAGAATAAATGATTTGCTCAAACGCAACAAAACATTTTCATAAAACACGGTTTTATAACCCAAAAACCTAAACCCCTTATGAGTAACCCCAATCCCTTGAGGTTTTCCGAACAAAACCAAGACTTTTGCTAAACCCTACATCCAAAAGTTTGATTACTTCAGCTCTCACGACGTTTTGCATGGCCGGGTTTAGTTGCCTTTGTGGTTCACGCGCTGGTTTGGCATTCTCCTCCAAATGAATTTTATGCGTAACCACTGAAGGGCTAATTCCTTTTATGTCATCAATGGTCCAGCCTATAGATTCCTTGTGCTCTCTTGAAACAACAGTGACTTTTCTTCCTGAACATCAACCAAGTTGGAAGCTATGATCATAGGCAAAGAGTCAGAAAGACCCAAAAATTTATACTTTAGGATGTCAGGTAAAGGCTTTAGGTCCAACTTGACTGGCTCAATCACTACTGATGATAGGATAGGATTTGGTGTCACTGTGGTTTCCTCATCATCAGTTCTCATCATTGGTGTAGATTCCAACAATGCATCAGCTTGCTCAATTAACTTGTCAAGGTCCAGATCGCATCCAAATTGAGCAAGGCATGCTTCCAATGGGTCCTCAGTGTTTGACTCATTAACAATGTCCTCAATTATTTCTTCAATCATGCAAACACTGCTGACCTCCTCATATTCAAGTGCCTGCTTGCTAATATCAAAGATGTTCAACTCCACTGTCATGTTCCGAAAGGATATCTTCATTACCCCAATCCTACAGTTGATGAGGGCATTAGCCGTAGCTAAGAAGGGTCGCCCTAAAATCACCAGAATTTGGATCCCAACGTTCTGAATCGGTTATGTGTCTAGAACTATGAAGTCCACAGGGAAGGGAAATAAAACTTGTCCACCTTAATTGATACATCCTCAATGATTCTCCATGGGATCTTCACAGACTTGTTAGCCAACTGCAATGTCACTGATATAGGCTTCAATACTCCTAACCCCAATTGTAGGTAGACTGAATAGGGCAGAAGATTAATACTTGCTCCCAGATCTAACAGAGCCCTTTGGACCCGGTTAACTCCTATCATACAAGAAATTGTAGGACAACCAGGGTCCTTATATTTGATAGGGAGCTTGCATTGAAGGATGGAACTAATCTGCTCAGTCAGAAAAGCTTTTTTGGAACATTTGTCCTTCTCTTGACAGTTACCAAATCCTTCAGAAACTTAACATGAGAAGGCACATGTTGGATGGCATCTAAAAATGGGATGTTAATCTGCACTTGTTTAAAAACCTGAAAAATGTCTGCAAATTGAGCACCTTTCTTAGGGGCTTTCAGTCTTTCTGGATAAGGAAATTTTGGTACAAACTTCCTGGGGGACTCATCAACAATGGGGATGGTCGTGGTTAGTTTAGAATCTTTTGAAGGCTTGTCATGGCTTTCCTCCTCTTTTGCCACATCAGGGGTCTCTTCAGGTATAGCCACTTGTTTGCCCACTTGTTTCCCTAAACTCAAAGTCACAATGGCGTGCACATGCTCCTGCCCATGAGTAGGGGTAGAAGAATTTCCAATAACAAACTGCCGTTTTGGGTTAGGCACAGGTTGACTTGGGAACTTTCCTTTTTCTCTCTCACCCAAATGATTTGCTATTTAACCAATTTGACTTTCCAGCTTAGCAATTGCTTGAGTGTTGATTTGGGTGAGATTCTTAAGCTTATGTATGGACTAGCTGTTTGAATGTATTACCTGGTTAGATGATTGTGTGAACGGCTTGAGTGTGTCTTCCAAAGATGTCTGTGATGAAGATGTAGGCACTTGAGTGGTAGATTGGAACACAGGAGGTTGGGCTTGATGAGATATGGAATTGATTCTAGGCCTGTGGAGTGAATCCAGGAGGGTATTGATTCTGAGCATTATTCGAAGTTCCTTTTTGATTGAGTGGCTGATTTTGCCTCCAAGAGAAGTTGGGGTGATTCCACTACCCTGGATTGTTTGTCTCGGCAAAAGGTCCACTTGATTCTTTCCTATAGTCATTGAAAGCATTGACCTACTCCTTCGAACACTCAACAAAGGTTGGCAAAGATGGGCAGTTTTATGCCAAGTGCATTGGGCTAGAACATAAGGCGCATCCTTCAATTGGGTGGGCATTCGCCGAGTTAATCATTTGGCTCATAGAGAGAGCTTCAACCTTACACATGAGGGCCTCGAGTTTCCACCTTAAATCGGCCTCATCTTTCACCTCATAGATGCCTCCCTTCTTGGGAGCAAGAGGAGTATCCCAACGACTTGAAAAATTCCACTGCTGTGAACTGTCAAATAATGTGTCCAAAGATGCATAGGCTACGTCGCCTGTGAGACTTAAGAAACTTCCACCGTTCATTGACTCAATCATGTTACGGTTTGGTTGAGTCAAACTATTGTAGAAGAACTGAATGAGTTGCCAAGTCTCAAATCCGTGGGGTGGGTATTTCAACGTCAATTCTTTAAACCTCTCCCAGCTCTCATAAAATTTCTCCTCCTCTTCTTGAATGAAACCGCTAATCTCCCAGTGGTATTCATTGACTTTAGACATTGAGAAGAACTTATCCAAAAATTTGCTCATTAGGGTTTCCCATGAAGTGATGGATCCAAACATGTTGGAGTTTAACCAGGCTTTCGCCCTATCATGTAAGGAGAAAAGAAACAGCTGAAGATGAACTGATTCCTCGGAAAAATTTTGAAATCGAAAGGTAGAACAAATGTCTAGGAATATCTTTACATGACTGTAGGGATTCTCATTCTCTAGACCATGGAATGAAGGTAGGAGTTAGATGACATGAGGTTTTAGATCAAAGTGCATAGCATTGGTTGCAAGCAACACTATGCATGAAGGAGGGTTTGTGGCAATGGGTGTGAACAACTCCCGAAGAGTTCTAGCTTCATCCATATTCTTAGGTCAATCTCCCATCTCAACAAAATTTTCTAACTTAGCAGGAGTTCTAGAAGTTCTTTGAATCTCAGGATCTAAGGGTGCACTTCTACAGGTGTCACCATGAGCCCATCATGACGTGCTTCCTGACGGGAAAACAGAGGAGCCTTTCAAACACAAACAATCTAACCCCTTAGTCCATGGTTTTAAACACCAATCTTAATACAAGATATATTTCATTGAATAAGGCCAAACCTAACAATCTGCTCCTTTGGCTATTCAAAGACAAAACCTTAAAACAACAATATTTAAAACCAACAAGACAACCCACAACACCCTTCCAAAACACGTATAAAACCTCAATTGAAACCAACCATTACCAAGTGCTAGGTAACAGAACACTTAACAAAAGACCAAAGTCGCACTAATCCAAAAAAAAAAAAAAAAAAAAAAAATCCAATATATGGCAATCCAATGCCAGAACTCTTAAACAACCCATCAGTCACAGAAAATATACCGAAGCCATACACTGTCCTATTTCTGAAACATTTCACACAAGAAGCACTTGCATCATATTCAACACACAACAATTAAAGAACCTATAACTGCATCAATTAATCAAGCTTAGTAAAATTGTAACTGAAAATAAAATGTCAAATGTTAAAGATACAATAATATTGTTTTGTGAAGGAAGAAAAAAAAAAGTTACACATACCTCAACAAGATTTCGAAAAGATTGGAGAGACTAGGGCGAAATCACACTTAGAGAGGTGAGCACAAGAGAAAAGGAAGCAAAAAAAAAAAAAAAAAATTGTATGGTCAAAATGAAATTAGAACCATGCGTGAGAAACTTAGATCTAGTTTCCGTCATGACGAGAGTGCTTTTTGTTAAGACGAGAAGGCAAAAAAAATGAACAAGTAACTTAAATGCCCATCTTAACGCAACAAGACTCCTGTTAAGATGGAAAGAGCATCAAGTCTTGCCATGACAGTGAAGACTCCTATTAAGACGACATGAGTAAAGATCCATCTTCCTCCTATATCTTTATTTTTATTTGAAAAAAAAAGACGTCGAACAACACTTGCTACCTTAAGTAAACAATGAGAGTTTCAAGAATCAATTAACCCTTTGGTTGCACAATTTTGAACAAGACACATTCACTGATTTTTCACGTAAAAGTGTTCAAGAAGGAAATCCAACTAAGGCACAATTAGTGAAGTGAGAGATCATTTCAAAAAATGAGAACACGGAGTTCATACTGAAGTGGTCAGTTCATCACAAAGAAAACCTTCTTTTCTAATCCTTAAACAAAATGTCACACACCCATTCCTCCTCAATTGTCCAAGTCATTTTATTAGACCGACGATCCAATCCCTTGGGTGTTTCACCTTTTACCACAATGCATAGACACCGGCTTTTTCTATAAGGATATAGAAGCAGGTCATCATTAGGAATTAATAATCTTGGAAGAACACATGATCTTCGATCAATTTGCTTGTCATTGTAGGAGGTGATGCTTTGAACATTTAAGAGATCAGAGTCACTTGTGGTGTCAATTTACAAAAGATCAAAAATAGATTTTCAAATTGAGGAGACATAAGACACTAGGTATGAAGAACATCCTTAATTTTTGAAACATGTGTTTTAAGAAAATGCCTTAGACAGATTGACAACCGATAAACTCACTCACAGAATCATCCCAATGGATGAAATCAATCAAACAGTGTTCACTTTGAGTCAATTTGACAAGAAAAACAACCCACTCCATCATTCAAAGATACCAAGCATTGATAAGACATGGAGGAGGTTGGGATTATGCCAACAATCCCAATGATTTTATAATCCATGAAGGCATTCCATGTTTATAATGAATATGATGTTTATTCATTAAATGAAAGTTGAGCTATGACATATATTATCTTTTCAATGCCTATTACCTAATGTTCATCATGCATCTGAAAATGTCTTAGGATTATATTGAATATGGATAAGGGTGTGAGTAACACTGTTATCACACAAGGTCTTAGTCCATAAATCCTTGTATCCTTAGAGGTTTAAAGTTCGCAGAGAGTAAATGAAACTGGGCATTCCATTTTGATAAGACTATTACACATCGAATCTTAATGATTTACCTTGATCAAGAGAAGCGGTGTCTTCGGGATTGATGTGTAGTGTGCTGAGTCCCTATAGCACTGAACGGATTGAGGAGTTGCCTTTTCAAGAAAAACATTGTCTATTGAGAAAAGACAATAAACTTCTTAAAAGGCTTCTTTGGACTTTTGTTCAGAATTATGAGAAGTTCATGAACCCAAATGTGAAAATGTTAATTACTTAGATGTATCTAAGAGTGAGACCTATCTTCGATCAATAGAACTCAATACATTGGGTAATCGCATTTGAAAATTGTGGGAACACATACTTCAAGAATAAATCCAATCTTTTGTTAGGTAGACAGAGATGTGATAGATTTTATGGATATTGTTCCCAAGCCTCTGGCCAAAGCATTTTGGTTGGTATACCAATATATATATATATATATATATATATATATATATATATGTGTGTGTGTGTGTGTGTGTGTGTGTGATTTTCACATTATGAGAATATCGTAAAATCAATGACTTAAGGAAGAAAGGTAGAGAATTAAGTGCCAGTATCCTTAGCTTTAATTCTGCTACAGAATATTTCATGGAGAAATCACAAGTCATTATTAAGTCAAAGGAATTAATTGTTATAAGCTAAAATATTTATTGGAGTGCAATAACAATTATTGAGTGGAATTAATTTTGATTAAAATATTATTGCGTAATGAATGTCGGGAGACATGATTACAAAAATATTTAAGCCAATAATTGTTTTTTCCTTTAGATCCCTCATCAAGCTAATATATATGATAACCATATAATATTATGTTTGGGCTAAGTATTTTATTTAATTAGAACATGGGCTAGATAATATATTTAAAGCTGGGCTTGAGATAAAACTCATTGACATTAAATAAAGCATGAAGGCATAAGGCCAGGAATTTATTCTTGGCCCTATGCGTTGGGCTGGAAGAGAAAGGGCCTGGGATTCTCCTTGGGAAAGGAGTTGCATGGCCCAGGGAGATTTTCTCTTTGGCCTTGCGGCAAAGAGGTGGAGGCTAGGGGAACCCTAGCCGTCCACCCCTCTCTCATTATCCCACATGGACTCTTCTTTTGCTAGTTGTCCCACATTGATAAGATATGGAAATTCTCTCCCCAGCTATGCCTATAAATAGAGAGAAGCCTAGGGCTCTTAAATCACTCAATCAAGTTTTCAGAAACTCTCTAAAAACTTTATTAGTTATTTGTGTTAACTTATGAAGAACTAAAGTTTAAGATTTGAGGAGCCAAGTAAGAGCCCACACGCTCTTGGTTATAATGAGTCATTGGTGAGAAGATCTAGAGGTTACGATATTTCATGTTCATGAAGAGCAAAAGAAAAGTTCTTTTGTTAAAAGCAAAGAAGTGGTCGTTGATCTTCAAAGTAAGTTATTCTTGCTCTTGCTTTTGTTAAATAGCAATCCATTCTTCGTATGTTCTTCATAAAGTTTTTATTGGGCATGGGAATACGATTCCTTTCCACTGCGCAAAGTTTTGATTTGCATATGTGTTCCCAGCAATTGGTATCAGAGCCATCTTTATTGAAAACATGATGAAGAACAAACAGTTTTTCTTCTTTTATTGTTGAAATTCGGAATTTATCCGAGACCTTCTAAAGATTTAAAAATTTGTTTATGAACTAGAACATGTTAGGATCTAAACTGGAAAATTTCAAGTCGTTTGGAGTTCATTTGCTATTATTAATTGAATTTCACAATGCAGTTTGTACTACAATGCCTGTAGGGATTACGATTTTTTCTGGTGTTCATGGGCAAGTCATAAAAATTGTTTAAGACTTGTTCCAACATGAAATATTCGTGGTTGACGTGATGGTTCAAATAGATCTTCGTTTCGAGTTAAATCGAAAGGTTTATGAGCCGTTGAAAAATCATCGACGAATTTGGAAACATAAATTCCTGCAAGCAAGGATAGGTTGTGAAAATCTATTTTGTAAGATAATCAAAATTTACAAAAATTTGATTATGAAACATATTGTATATATGATACAATGTTTTGGGAACACAAAAGAAAATTTTTACAAGATTGATTTCAAGGATTTTGAATATTCTAGAAAATTGTGTTTTTCAAGTTTATGTCAAAATAAGCATGGAATTAAGTAAAGATTTCTTAAGAATTCTTTAAAATAGTAGTAAATGGCTTTGATCTTTAAAATCATCTAATTGCTAATGGGTTATTGATATGATTGGAAAATCATACCGAGGTGGTATCCTGATTGAAAAATCAAAGTACTACAATTATGTGTTGGGCACATAATTAATGCAATTGAACATAATAATCATGAATTTAGTTCATGGATTTAATGTTGCCTTGTAGACTATAGTTCATGGTGAGATTCTCCTGATGTAGTTGGTATGAAAGACTACCTGGTTAATAGACAAATTATCAATTTCTTTAGAGATTGATGTTTGACCTATTAAAGTTCAAGAAATATGAATATAGTTGTTTCTTTTGAAACAAATGTGACAAGATCCAAGTTGTTAATGGATTGCAACTATTAAAAAACCCATAAAAGTTTTAAAGTATCAAGTGGGAGATCCAAAAATGAACATGGCAGATTTCGTCATAAATCTAATAATGATGAAGTGAAACGGCATCTCACCTTGGCTATAGGCCCTGCTCCCTACGGAGGGTGTCGTTTTCACCTCATTGATTATGAATGGATATCTGAAAGGATGGAGGAGACTGTTTTTGTTTTGATAAACGACCACACCAATGTGGAGTGTTGTGAAAATATCCACCTAAATATTAGGCAAATAAATGTATGTTTTACTCGCAAGTTCACAAGATCAAAACAATAGTATAGAAAGCAAGTACGAGATCATTCCCATGAGGATTGCTATAATTATGCTTAGAAGAATTGCCTAAATAAATAACTAAATTAAACAAAATAAAATATTGAATTTAAATAATAAGAACGAAAGGGTAGGGTTTTGATATCTACCGCTAATCATACTCGAATAAGATAATGATAAGCGCTAAAATATTCATATTTTCAGCCCCTATCTAACATGTTTTAATTCTTTGGTTTTGGTTAATTAGGTCATTTTACTTCCTTTTTGTGTTTTTGATGTTTTTACAGGCTTTTGGAAGAAAGTGAAGTAAAACTGGGTGATTTAGGCTCAAAAAGAGAATATGGGAAAATTGGAGCTCCCTGGTACTGCGATCAATCGCAGGGTACCTGCGATCGAGCGCAATACCAGAGGAGATGCTGCACGAGCCAGGCCAGGAGCGATCGAGCGCAGGCAAAAGAGGCATCGATCGCAGACGTGCGATCGAGCGTACACGGGCTGCGATCGAGCGCACCCGTGCGCAGGAGGCATTCCAAGTGGCGGCTACAATGTACCTATTTCCATAATAGGGTTTTTCCAACTCCAAATTGTAATAGGACTGAAACCCTGCGAAAACCCTAGGGTTTACTACTTTTCCAAGGACTTCTAAAGCCTATAAATAGACTCCTAAGCCTTTAGAATAAGGGGGCTTGGAGAAGGGAGAAGAATAGGAGCTCTCAAGTCAAGTCTCGGGTTTCTTCTTTCTTTTCTTTTCTTTTATTCTATGAAGATGTTTAACATCAACTCTATGTGTAGCTAATTTATTTAGTAGGGCTAGATTGAAGCCCTAGTTATGTTAAATTAATATTTCAATATTGGCGCCTTGTGATGATCATGTTGTGCTATTTAACTTGATTAATACCTGCTTGCATGAATTCCTCATATGTGTATGCCTGATCAACATGTGCATGTGGTATGGACTTGTTAATTAGATCAATTTGGATGACCGAGTCCTGGGTTTAACTTAAGTAACAAAAGAATCCACACCACGATTCTTGGGTTAACCAACATAGGGAACTAGGAGTATGTATCCATGCCCTAGGCCTTGTGTGTTTGTCGATTTCCATAGAACATATGCTTTTCTAAAGAACAACTTAGTATAAACATGCTAAATCCTTTAGGAAAGAAAAGAATTAGAGCATGGACCAAGTGGCTAATTCGTTGCTTAGGGAAATCAATAGCTTAAGGCGTTAGAGTTTAACCCTTAGGTTGGCAAACATTAAATATGCATAACTTGATCAAAGCATTGGCATATTGATATACTAGTTTAACATAATTAGTGGTGGATATCAAAGCCCTACCCTTTGTTATCATCACATCAACAATCAATCTTTATTTTGTTTTTGCTTAAGGAATTTATTTTTAAACATAAATTCAGCAATCCTCGTGGGAATGATTCTATACTTGCACTCTATACTACCTTGTTGACCTTGTGCACTTGCAGGTAAAACGTACAATTATTTACCTATTAACTTAGGTATATTTTTGCACAATAGATAAACAATATACTAATGTTCCAATCATATCAAGATACCCAATGTTTGCCAACCTAAAGGCATGGGTTCTACTCCTTAAGCTATTGATCTTCCTAAGCAACGAATTAGGCATGGTATCTACTCTAATTATTTTCTCTCTCAAAGGGTTTTGCATGATATCTACTAAGTTGTTCTTTAAGAAATCATAAATCTATGGAAATCGACAACCACATGAAGCCTAGAGCATGGTATCTACTTTCGGTTTTCCATGTTTATTAATCCAAGAACCTATGATGGGGTTCTTTTGTCACTCTATTAAGCCCAGGACTTGGTCATCCAAACTGATTTAAATAAGAAATCTATACCACATGCATATAATGATCAAGCACATTCATGTGAGGAATTGAATAACATAGAAAATAATCAAGTTAAATATCCAAAATATAATTATAGCAAAGGCGCCAATATTGAAATCCTAAAAAGGCATAATTAGGGCTTCAATCGAGCCCTAACTAAAGTATTAGTTACGCATAATTTGGATGAAAATCATCCTCATACAAAAATAATACAATGATGGGGAAGAGAAGAAAAACCCAAAACTCTTCTTGATCTAGCCTCCAATTCTTCTCTTGAGCTTGTGTTTGCTTCTCCCCCCTCTATTTGGATGAATAGAGGCAGTATTTATAGAGTTTGGAACAACCCTAGATGTTTTTGTGCTGCCTAACTACTCAAAACAATAGAGTTGGAGTTGGATTCTAGACTTCCAAACCATGTCAAACCGTGTTCTCTGCTACTCCAGTACACGCCTGCGCTCGATCGCAAGATGGGTGCTCGATCCCACTGGCTTGGGAGCTCGAGTTCATGTCCTTCAGCTTGTGACCAAAATATCATTTAAGTACGAAACGAATTCAATAACATAGAAAATAATCAAGTTAAGTATCCAAAATATAATTGCAGCAAAGGTGCCAATATTGAAAAAATAAAAAGACACGATTAGGGCTTCAATCGAGCCCTAACTAAAGTATTAGTTACGCATAATTTGGATGAAAATCATCCTCATACAAAAATAATACAATGATAGGGAAGAGAAGAAAAACCCAAAACTCTTCTTGATCTAGCCTCCAATTCTTCTCCCGAGCTTGAGTTTGCTTCTCCCCCCTCTATTTGGACGAATAGAGGTAGTATTTATAGAGTTTGGAACAACCCTAGACGTTTTTGTGCTGCCTAACAACTCAAAAATCAAGTTGGAGTTGGATTCTAGACTTCCAAACCATGTCAAACCGTGTTCTCTGCTGCTCTAGCGCACGCCTGCCCTCGATCGCAGGATGGGTGCTCGATCGCATTACTTCGCTCGATCCCACTGGCTTGGGCACTCAAGTGCATTTCCTTCAACTTGTGACCAAAATATCTTTTAAGTACAAAACTTGCTGGAAACGCTTGCTATTCATTAAAATCCTAAAAATGCAAGAAATACACAAAAACAACACAAAACATAAACTTATAACAAAACTAAGAGATCAACATATGTGAATTAAGGGGCTTGAATGTGTAACATTCAGCACTTATCATGGAGTTAATTAATTAGACAATCAAATCTAAATTGACGGTGATACACTTGACTCGTTTAAAGATATTAATCTCCCAAAGAAGCTATGTTATCTTAAGACTAGAAACTGCAAAACACAATTGTTCATTAATGAGGTAATAACATTAATTATGAGATGTTAGTCTTGCCTAAGTTTAGGAAATTAAAGACACCTCGCCTTGGCCATGGGCCCTGCTCCATTCGAAGGGTGGTTCGTATGTTCTTCATAACGTTTTTCTTGGGCAAGGAAATATGATTCCTTTTTGCTGCGCAAATTTTTGATTTCCATATGTGTTCCAATAGAGGAGGCACAACACCTTGAATCAAAGAATAAGTTCAAATGCTTTTCTCAATTCAAAACATAACAAAAACAGGAAAGAGGAGCAAAAAAAAAAAAAAAAAAAAGAGAATAAAGTCACTGCAACACACAATACATGAGCTAGAACACAAAATAGATTAATCCATAAAGAGAACTAGCCATGTAACCCCAACACACTCTAGATAGGACCCTGATTACCTACAAGTTTGTCCAACCTAAAGGTAATGTCCTTCATTAAGGAAATGATTTGGTTAAGGGTGTTATTGTGTGTCTCAATGTGACAATCCTAAGCCCCTTTAGGGTATTTTTAGTTGACTCATTGGTTTTTTTTAAAAAGGGTTGGCTTAAGTTAACAATGAGAATGGACCACCGAATAAAAAAAAAAAGAAAAAAGAATATAATAATAATACTAATAATAATAATAATAATAAAAAAAAGGAAAGAAAAAAAAAATGAAAACCCTAAGCTCGCCGCCTACCCTTTGAAAACCCTTTATGTTTTATTTTTATTTTTTCTCTTCTTGCCCACCCTATTTAATTATGTTAGACAAACCCTATACAAGTCAGCCACTCTTACACTCTTACAGCACACGGAAATTTCTTAGTGCTCTCTTCTCCTCAGTGTGCGTGTCAGGTATGGTTCTCTTGCCTCAAAGATTGTTTTTTCTTCTTCTTATATATATACTTATTTAAGAGCACAAGTGTTTTGTCAAAATTTTAGTATTTTCTTGCCTTGGTTGCCGTGTGGTCTTGTAGTGGGAAAGAGGGATTGTTTTTTTTTTTTTTACTCTATACGTGATTCAATTGCCATATCTCACCCCGACTTGCCCTTAGAGAAAATAAAGTTATGACTATGTGCCAAACTCACATTTTTAAAACCAGCCCTCTTGATTGTCGTTTTAATAGGTTCTCCCATTAATGTTATTTTCTTCCTTTCCACTCTAGCCATAGACCCTCACTGTCATCTATGGTTATGTATAAAATATATAGATATATATGTATAATGTTTTGAAGGATTTATAAATATATACATGAGTACTTTAAAGTATGTATATATATATATATATATATATATATATACAAAATGATTTGTAGTATTTTTAATACACGTACATATGGATTGCTTCAAAATATGTAGATATATATAATGTTTTGAAGGATTTATAAACATATACATGAGGACGACTTTAAAGTATATATATAATGATGGAAGTATTTATAAATACACATACATCTGGAATGTTTCAAGATATATATATATATATATATATACACACAGTTGCAGTACCTCGGCGTGTATATATAGGTGCAACAAGGTTTGAAGTATACTTAACTATATATGTATATAGATATAGAATAAATGAGAGTAATTTGTTATAAACAAAATAATTTAAAGTACATTAAGATATATTATATCAATATATGTATATGAATCCTAACGAATAAAATAAGTTCTAGAAATTTCATGGGAAAACATACCTAAATACCTAAGTAAATTCATTCCCAATTGATTAGCAAGCCAACTCATAGTAGTAATAGAATGCTTTACTGTGATGTATATAAGGGTAGTAACGTGTCTGTATTTCCTTCAGGAGACTAGTTAGTAGTCAGATAATTTTTACTGTAGTCAAGAGGTAAGTGACTTTACTATCCCTTCCAGAAAAATTATCATGTCATGCTATTTATGCAATTCTGTTACAAACTGCAAATGATTATTTTGTTTATATTATGGAATTATGCTACATGCATGACAAGTTTGAGAAAAAGAAACATTGTGAAAATAGTGATGTTTATAAAGAGAAATTTTGAGAAAATGATGACAAACCCAGCTACATGTCCTAAGATGTACCTAGAGAAGTACAAGAAATGAGAGAAGAGTGTTATGAAATGACGGCACATGTAGGGAGGAGTCTATTTTGGCCCAAGAGAAACAAGAGAGCGGCTCGGTACCGATGCTAAGGATGGAGGCGCAACCGCTGAAAGAGGCTCTGCCAGAAGGTGTTTCCATCATAGTTTTTTTTTTTTTGCCATGCTAAGAGCACCTAGAGTTAATCGACTGGCCAGGGAATGGGGCTGCGGCCACAGTATCTCATCCCAGGTCGCAAGGACCGCGCAACCCTAGTATACGGGGGTAACAGTATACATGGGCCTAGTATGAGATAAAGACTATCACAAATTTTATTGATGATAATATATTTTATTTGCCTTAAGTGTGGGAAACCTGGACATATCGTGAGGGACTGTACGACTCCTGCCAACAACCAAGCCAATCAGAACCGCCCAGAGGGACAAATAACCACGGCACTTGCTCGGGAATATGCTTTGACGCCAAGTGATGCAGCAGCGTTAAACGACGTAGTAACTGGTATTCTTCCTATTTCAACTGGTAAAGCTTCTGTTCCTTTTGATTCAGGGGCAACACACCCGTTTGTGTCGTATTCCTTTGCTAAAGCCTATTGTCTGGAGTCTGAAGCCTTAGAAGTAAATTTAGCAGTTGCTACACTGGTATGGAGTACAATTTTATGCACCTCAGTAGTTAAGGGTTGTCCTATTCTAGTTGAAGGCCATGTCATGCCAGAGAATCTCGTTATCTTTGAGATGGGCCGGTTCAATATTATTTTAGGCATGGATTGTCTATCCATGTATCATGCTTGCGTGGACTGTTTCCACAAGGAGATCGTGTTTAGACCACTGGGAGGATCAGAGTTCAAGATTCGGGGAAATCAAAATACTGGCACATTCAAATTGATATCTGCACTACAAGCGACCAAATTACTAAGAAGTGGGTGTTCAGGATACTTGGCTTGGGTGACCGAAGAAAAACTGGGATGCAAGATTGAGGAAATACCTATAGTACGAGAATTTGTGGACGTTTTTCCAGAAGAGCTGCCCGGGATACCGCCGAACAGGGAGACCGAATTCACCATTGACTTATTACCAGACACCGCACCCATATCCAAGGCTCCGTACAAAATGGCGCCGCTGGAACTCAAGGAAGTCAAAGATCAGTTACAAGAACTTCTGGACAAGGGTTTTATCTGCCCTAGTGTTTCTCCATGGGGAGCACCTATCCTATTTGTGAAGAAAAAGGATGGGCTGATGAGACTATGTATTGACTATCAGGAACTGAATAAGGTGACAATCAAGAATAGATATCCACTACAGAGGATTGATGACCTCTTTGACCAGCTCCAAGGGTCACAGGTATTCTCTAAGATTGACCTTCGTTCCGGCTATCGCCAACTCATGATTCAAGAGAAGCATGTACAGAAGACGTCGTTCCAAACAAGGTATGGGCATTATGAATTCTTAGTAATGCCTTTTGGGTTAACTAATGCTTTGACAGCTTTCATGGATATGATGAACCGGATTTTTTGAGAGCTTGTCGATTCGTGTGTGGTGGTATTTATCGACGAAGAATTGAAGAGTCACCGCACCGGTCCTCACTCTCCCTTCAGGATTGGATGGATTTGTAATTTATATTGACGCCTCACATAAAGGGTTGGGTTGCGTACTAATGCAGCAAGGGAAAGTAATTTCCTATGCCTCAAGACAGTTGAAGACTTATGAGCGTAATTATCCGACTCACAACCTTGAGCTTGCTGCGGCAGTCTTTGCTATTAAGATATGGCGACACTACTTATACGGGGAGCGTTGTGAAATCTACATAGATTATAAAAGCCTGAAATACTTCGTCACCCAGAAAGAGCTCAATATGCGCCAAAGATGTTGGTTGGAACTCCTAAAGGACTATGATTGTACGATCAACTACCACCCAGGGAAGGCGGATGTAGTTACTAATGCTCTCAATAGAAAAACCATAGCTGGAGGCGTATCTGCCATGTTCACTATGCAAAAGGAACTACTGGAGAGAGCCAGAGTAGAGATGATGGTGGGGGAAATCTAGTCTTACATGAGTAGCCTAACCTTGGAGCCGACCTTAATGGAGCAAATTAGAGCCGCCCAACTATCGGACAACGAATTTACTAGAAGCCATGAAGAAGTGGAAAAAGGGGTACAATCGGATTTTCACATAATTGGAGATGGGATATTAAAGTTTCGCAATCGAGTGTGCATTCCCAAGGACACAGAAGTGAAGAGGGTCATCTTGTCAAAAGCCCATCAATCCCTATATTTAGTCCATCCAGGTAACACCAAGATGTATCAGGATTTACGTAGAAATTATTGGTTGAAAGGAATGAAGAAGGATATCGCACTGTATGTAGAACAGTGCCTCACTTGTCAACAAGTCAAGGCGGAGCACCAGGACCTGTAGGACCTTTGCAACCCCTACCTATTCTTGAGTGGAAATGGGACCTTTGCAACCCCTACCAAGTGGCCAAGATGCAATATGGGTCATTGTTGATCGGTTGACTAAGACTGCACACTTCCTACCGATCAAGATGACATACAGTTGTAGTACCTCGACGTGTATATATAGGTGCAACAAGGGTTGAAGTATACTTAACTTTATATGTATATAGAATAAATGAGAGAAATTTGTTACAAACAAAATAATTTAAAGTACATTAAGATATATTATATAAATATATGTATATGAATCCTAAAGAATAAAATAAGTTACGGAAATTTTATGGGAAAACATACCTAAATACCTCAGTAAGTTCATTCTCAATTGATTAGCAAGCCAACTCATAGTAGTAATAGAATGCTTAATGTGACATGTATGAGGGTAGTAACGTGTCTGTATTTTCTTCAGGAGACTAGTTAGCAGTCAAAGGAAATTTTTACTGCAGTCAAGAGGTAAGTGAATTTACTATCCTTTCTAGAAAAATTATCATGTCATGCTATTTATGCAATTCTGTTTCAAACTGCAAATGATTATTTTGTTTATATTATGGAATTATGATGCATGCATGACAAGGTTGAGAAAAAGAAACATTGTGAAAATAGTGATGTTTATAAAGAGAAATTTTGAGAAAATGATCACAAACCCTCCTACATGTTGCCCTAAGATGTACCTAGAGAAGTACAAGAAATGAGAAAAGAGTGTTATGAAATGATGGCACATGTAGGGAGGAGTGTATTTTTGGCCCAAGAGAAACAAGAGAGAAGCTCGGTACCGATGCTAAGGATGGAGGCGCAACCGCTAAAAGAGGCTCTGCCAGATGGTGCTTCCATCATAGTTGTTTTTTTGTTTTGCCATGCTGAGTGCACCCAGAGTTAGTCAGCTTGCCAGGGGATGGGGCTGCGGCCACAGTATCTCATCCCAGGTCGCAAGGACCACGCAACCCTAGTATACGGGGGTAACAGTATACATGAGCTTAGTATGAGATAAAGACTATCACAAATTTTATTGATAATAATATATTTTATTTGCTTTCTGTTTTCTTTAAAAATATACTGGGAACATATGTAGTTATGAGTTCCAATTTACAAAACGGAACAAGGAGTAAAACTGCTTGTGGTTGTGGATTTCACTTACTAGGCCCCCTTTGGGCTCACCAGTTTTATTTCTTGTTTCAGGTGGTGATCAGGTTGCACTAGGAGGCCGGAATGGGGGTGGGTGTATTTAGGATTTCTTATGATTTCATATTAGTCAAGTTAATAAGTGCATTGGCACAGTTTTCTTTCCGAGATTGATGAATTTATTTTAATAAGGAACATTATTATCGTTTGTGAGATATGTTTTGCTATGCATAAATATTTCAGTTTATTTTAAGGACATGATATTCTAGAGTTTCATACATTCATTTTTATTCTAGTATTGTTTAGTTGATAAACCTTATGGATCTTTGTGAGTAAGAAAATTTTTAACAAACCTAACCCTAACGGGCTGGGGATGTTACACTCAATCTCATATTCTTGGGAATTTTCCTTAACAAGAGATCTGTGAGAGAGACGGTTGCAGTGAGGTCGGATATGACCTCCTTTGCCACATCAATGACAAGTGGGAATAAGTCTCTAAAAAGGTACTCTCCTGATAGGAATTTGAGAATTTTGTCCACTGGACTCTCTCATTCCATGGAAGTTAGGAGACCTATTTGTCATCCTATCTTTATCCTTTTCATTTTTCCTAAGATTACTCAAATCAACATGTGAAGTAGGAACAAAATTTATCAAATTTTTTGAAGCTACCACATTTCTTAAAGCAAAAGCAGTTTGATCATAACCAATTCCATGTTTATCACCAAAGGACTTCTGCATGCTCAAAATGGTGTTCAGTTTCGATAAAGGAGATTCTGTAAGAATGTCCTATTTCTGGGTATGTTCCGATCCCTTGATCACATCAACCCTATTCATCAAGAATTGATTTTCATCCTGCAATTTGGCAACAACATTGTTAATATCAAACAACTTAGTAGACAAGGAGTTATTTTCTACCTTCAAGAATTTTTTTGTTTTGTTGGCTGAATCTAGCAAATTTTGAAGATAAATGTTTTCTTCTTCTGCTTCAGTCAGATTTTTTAAGAGGTCCTTGCACTTCTTCGTAGCATATGCAAAATTTCTGATAAGGGTACCCTGGGAAACATGATGACTACCACTTTTCACTAATCCTTCATCTGAGTCCTCTTCATAAGACTCTCCACCAACACCAAGTGATGTAGGATCACTAGAATCTTGAATTGTGGCAGGAAATGCCATGTATAAAAATTTCTTTCCTTTTTGATCATCAGAGTCATTTGCCCCTGATTCATCTCTTAGAGATACATTCATGGCATTCTCCTTGGCATTCTTCAAGTTTTCATAGTCAGCCCTGATGTGACCATAACCCTGACACTCATAGCATTGAGGACCACGAGTCTTCTTCTCCTTCTTATCCCTGTAGGTTTTATTCCTTGAATCATTCTAAAATTCTCTTTGGAAGGCAAATTTGAGGATCCCCTACCAGACCATTTAGCATGCTTTAGATAATTATGTAAGTTTCTTGTTAACATAGCTATAGGTTCAGAATTAGAGGACTTGTCGTTACTAAAATCTTCAATAATAACGTCCTTTTCCTTCTTGTAGGATTTCAAAGCGATATTGTTAGCTTTGAAGGGAAATCTCCTACTTTCGTAGGTTATGAGAGACCTTACAAGCTCATCTACATCCAATAACTCTACATCTTTGCTTTTTCAATAGTGGTAACCTTTGCGTCAAAATGAGAAGAAAGTGAACGAACGATTTTTTCAACAATTTGAACCTCAAGGACTTTTTCATCGAGACCCCGCATAGAGTTCACAATGTAATTCAATTGAGTGTGAGAGTCTCCAAACATTTCATCCTCCTTCATGCTAATGATCTCAAAACGAGACGCCATCATTTGAAGTTTGGCTTTCCTCACCCCTCCTAATCCTTCATGGGTCTTTTCAAGAATATCCCAAGCTTCCTTTGAAGTCTCACAAAGAGTAATTTGACGAAACTCGTCTAGAGAGACACAATTGAAAATGGAGCATAAACCTCGATTATTCCAGTTACTCTTAATCGTGTCATCTTTACTCCATTTATCAAAATTCCCATTAAGTTTGACAAAACCTTTTTCAACAGAAATCCATATATTATCATTTATCCCTTTCAAGTAAGCTCTCATCTGAACCTTCCAATGAGCATAGTCATTACTATTAAATATGGGAGGTGCACCAGAAAATGAGGTATTTTGTTCCATTAAATAGGAGGTAAGAGAACATGCTCAAGACGAGGGTCAAAAACCAGGCAAACCCTCTCTGATACAAACTGGAAGAATACAAGGATCGTGTTCTACCTTCAATCACCAAAATAACCCTTCAGGTTATACTATCAAGTAATTAGACATGCACAACAGAAATTTAAAACATCACAATCACAACACCAAAACTTGTTTATGAAGTGGAAAACCCTTTGAACCAATGAAAGGGGAAAACCACTCTGGGATAATCGAACCCAGGAAATCACAATATGAAGATTCAGATTACAGACAATAGAAAATACTTGATAAAACACAAGAAGTCTACCCCCAAATCAAACGCATAAGTGATTTATATATCCAAATCAAATGTATAAACAATTTATATAAGGGAAATAAATAGCTATGCTTAAGATTAAACCAGCACAACAATAAAGAACATCTAAACGACCACAACACAATATTTGTTGATGAAGTGGAAAACCCTTTGAACCAATCAAAGGGAAAAACCACTTCAGCAGCCAAACGAGGGAAATCACTATATGAAGATTCAGAGTTACAAACTAGGCGATACGCACAACCCTAGAGGACCTCTAGACTTAGTAAGAACAACAAGGTCCTAGCTTGTCTCCAACCTGACCATCTTCATGGATTACATCTCCTCACTGACCCATTGATAGACTTATTTGCAGTTGAATGATGTGTATGGTGTGGTTTGAAATCAACAATCAAAAAACCTCAAGTGATGGAAAGCTTCAAGCTTTTTAGGAACTCCACTTGGAACAACAATGAAAGCATGGAAGAAAGCTTCACAACCATCAAGAGGGGGAAAGCAACGATGGCTTCCAACCCAATCCCTCTTCGTATGAAGACAAGCTAGGAAGCTTGTTGTTCTTACTAAGTCTAAAGGTCCTCAAGGTTGTGAGTATCATCTAGTCTATAACCTTAAATCTTCATATAGTGATATCTTGGTTTGACTACCCCGAAGTGGTTTTTACGTTTTAAGTGCTCAAAGGGTTTTCCACTTCGTAAACAAATCTTGTGTTTTGTTTGCTATGATGTTTATATTCCACTATGCTTGTTTTAATTTGATAATTGTTTAGGTTCTTATTCTGATTATTTGTTTATTAGTGGTAGAGCACGATCCTAGTAGATCTTTCAATAGGTATCAGAGTAGGTTCACTCGGTTTAGACTCACATCTTGAGTGTGTTTGTTGACCTCTTTGTTATGGAGCCAAATACTTCATTTTCCAATGCTCCTCCCATTTTCAATGGGAATGATTATGCTCATTGGAAGGTTCATATGAAAGCGTACTTGAAAGGGCTTAATGACAAAATATGGCTCACGGTCGAAAAGGGATTTGATAAACTAGATGGTGATTTTGACAAATGAAGTAAGGAAGATACGGTGAAGAGCAATTGGAATAATCAGGGGTTAACTTGCATTTTTAACTGCTTATCATCAGAAGAGTTTTGACGGATTACTCTTTGTGAGACCTCAAAGGAGGCATGGGATATGCTTGAGAAGACACATGAAGGATCAAAAGGTGTGAGGAAGGCCAAACTTCAATTGTTGATGTCTCAATAGCAATAATTTAAACCATAGCCACAATAACTAGAGTGAAACTTCAAGCATCATAACATAGATAGATCTCCAAATGTCTTAGTCAAAGACCGGTAATCAAAATGTAATATAGATTACTACTTATTGTTCGAAAACAACATGAATGCCTAAGCTTAACCAAACATAACATAAATAAAATCTTGATCAATTCCTGGTGGATAGTTCCTCCAGCATCCCATATGGATTTGAGCCATATGGAGGGAAAATAATACAAGGGTAAGCCTGATGACTTAGTGAGTCAAAATGCACATGATGTACATGTCATTTAAATGACGAATTAGGTTGTTACTAAATCACATGCAGCATTGTGAGGTGCAATTTATCATAGATACATTATAGATATAGTATATGCTATAATTATGAGAATCAAGTCATAGTTCAAATTGTATGGTATACCTGAGATATTACCCTTTCTCTACAGGGTTGGCGCTGTCCCAATGGACCTATAATACAATGTTGATCCCTCGACCATTGTACGCTACCATCCATAACAATAGCAGCCTGACTGAGTCCAACCTCGGGTGGCCAACACTACTAATGGTCTACATCCTATAGTGACCTGCCAATTAAACATGGTTGCACCAATCACGAAATAACCATTTGATCTAAGGCCCATATAACATACACACATTTGACCATAGAATTAACTTGTATAGAAAGCCCATGATCGTTATCCTGCATGTACCGGTGTACCATGTCATACGATGCAATTAGTCTTATTCGTCTTTTACATGCATGCTCTTACAAATCTCACCATGTTCATTATCTTGTTTATGCAACACACATTTTCACAAAATATAGTTAATAGTAGATCAAAATGTATTTCATGAGAGTGGTAAAGATGCATGTGTGGTACACATAAAATAGTCTTGCAATGTGGGAAAAATAACAAGTATTCATGTGAGTTTGTACTCACTCGGGTCGTAAAGTTCTTCAACAAATTCCTCCAAATATTTCACACCCTCGACATTTGTGAAAAGACCTAACATGAGTCCTAAATCTGAGCTAAAATGAGTTCTAGATTTAAAAATATCTAAAACAGAGTTTCTGCCTTGCTAGCGAACGTTTGGCCAAAAAGGTGCGAGCATTCTCTATTGGGTAGAAATCTTATCTTGAACCAAACAGCCTTATAATCACTCATAAACAAGTTCTAATGTTACAAAAAGATTCCTAATATACTCCAAGTGATGTACAAATTTAATTGTACTCGCAAGCGCACGAGTCGTGTGCAGTAAAGTGTTTATGCAAGTGTGAGGTCGAATCCACAGGGAGACGTGTTTGCAAAAATCAATTTTCTAGTTTAACCCAATTTTATCTTAACCTAGTTCCAAATTTCGTATTTGTGTCGTGCAAAAACATAAACTAAACTAAACGATTTGAAAACAAGTAATGGAAAAATACTAAGGTTTCTGAATCCGCCTTGCTAGATCAAACAACATTTCTTGCATTTTATGCATACAATAGTCAACCAAAAAAAATTATACATTGTTCAAAAATTGTAAACACGCAAATTAAATCATTCGATGAATCCATCCATTAAAAGAATCACAATGAATATTTAATTGAGATCAAATCATCCACTGTATCCGTAGATCACAATGGATATTAGTCTCAATCCAACCATTCAATGTACCCCCGGACGAAACACTACGAATATTAAATTAAGCATGAATAAAATACCAACATCCAATCAAATGAAATAAATCAAACAATTGAATTGACTTTTGAACAAAACTTTAATAAAACAATTTCATTGTATATATATAAAATGACAAGAACATGTATGTTTATCAATGACGAGGCTTCATCTTCAACCTTAGTTGAAGGTTTTAACCTCTCATGATAGCAAAAACAATAACAAATTGAATTGACATCTTGAAAAACATAAAACTTACAACAGAATTGGAGTTCAAAGCTCCAAAAACTCAGAAAACATGAATTTTGACAAAGTACGGCGCCCCCGGCGGGGTTCCATCTGTTTATTGTTGTGTAAATTTATTTAACTCGCAAGTGCATGAATCGATTGTAGTTTAATAGATTGCAAGTGCGAGGTCAATCCCACTGAGAATTGTATTCTTGAAAGAACAATTTAAATGTAAACTAATTAAATCCTAACCTAGTTCTAAAAAGGTTTTGAATTTTGATTTTTTGAAATTGACAGACAAACATAAACTAATTAAAATAAACTAAGAGAAAAAAGACTAAGGTTTGGGAATTCACACTCATCGAATCATAACAACATACTTCCATGTTTATCAATATTAATCTGAAGTACTTACAATTAAAATCTTAGATATGTTTTTCTATGCTTCAACAGTAAATCAAAACCATCCTATGTATCCATTCATTGCACAAATCACAAAAGGAATCCAATATCAATTAAATCATCAGATGTATCTGTAAATCACAAAAGATATCCAATCTTAATTGAAACACCAAATGTATCCGTAGAACAAATCATAAGGGATATCCAATTATTTAGGCAAATAAAATCAAGCAATCAATTATGTGAAATTATCTTAAATCATCAAGTGTATCCTTGAATCACAAAAGATATCAAAGAATCACTCCACACATTGAAAAGAAGTAAAACAATTGAAATATTAAACTCAATAAAATCAGATAAATAAAGACTTGAGGAAAGTATTGATGTTCTTCATCGGTGAGGCTTCATCCCCAACCTTAGTTGGGAATTTAGCTCCACATAAAAATAAAACCTAAATCTAAAGAAAACCGAAACTAAAAAGAGAAAAACTGTACAATTTTGCTTCCTAAAATTCTATATATTTTCTTTAATGCAAAGGGGTCTATTTATAGGCTTAGGAAAGTCCTAGAAGCCCTATTAAACCTAGATAATTCGGACGTCTGTCTCCCAGTCAAAATAGAAGTTTGAAATCGGAATAGGATTCGTCCAGATTTGTGACCTTTTATGGCTGGCCGATTTTGGCATAGTAGCAGTCTCAATTAGGAAAATTCTATTTCACAACGAATTGTAGTATCTTGTGTTAGCTTTCCAATGCCACTTCAGTCACATCAGTCGAATTTTTGAGCGGAAATTTATGGTCAAAATACTGAGACATGTACAGAATCAGAATTTGAATCCGTTCAGAAATCTTATCCAATCTGATCTTTTATCCAATTTAATCTGATTTAACATTTTTCTTGGATTTGGTTAGACGTAACCGCATCATCTAGGTCTTCTCAAAGTTTGCTTTCTTCCAAACTTTGCATTTTTTTCCTTTAAAGCTGTAGTTTTTCTTGGTTGACCTACAAAACATTAAAAACACAAAACTAACACAAAATATTAAATAACGAAACAACTAAAGGATTAACTAATGTAAATAAAGGGGCCCAAGTATGCAATATTTGCCACTTATCATTTACAATAGAAAAGAATGATATTTATAAGCTAATTTTAGGGTTTCAGCGTTGCCAGGTTGGCCGAGTGCGCTCGATCGTACTTGAGGAGCGCTCGATCACACTCGTGCACCGCTTTCGATGGCGCATGTCTTCTCGATCGCACTAAACGTGCGCTCGAGTGCGTTACCTTTGGAATTAGCCAACTCTTATGAAACATGACTTTGTAGATCTTTGAGTTAGCTTTCCAATGACACCAAGATCACTTCAATCCGAGCTCTACAACTCTACATATGGCCTTTCTAGTGGGACTTGTTGGGTACGAAGAATTGCTCGATTGAAATTTGCTGTCAATGCTCCCCAAAGTGTCTTAAGCCCTAGAATTGACGGAATGAGTTGCATTTTTCCCTTTAAAGGTGCATTTTTCCCTTAGCAACCTACAAAACACTAAAACACCAAAACTAACCAAAACATCAGAAAATAATAAAGCTAAAGGCTTAGCAAATGCAAATGAAGAGGTCCAAATATACAATATTTTGCACTCATCACCAAGCTCAAAATAACATCTTTATGCATAATAGAATACGCTTGATAAGACATAAGGATTGTGTTCTACCCCCAAACCACCAACTAAAATGAAAGATAATACAAACACAAAATAATCATGCACAACGGAAATTAAAATATCACAACCGCAACACCAAAACTAATTAACGAAGTGGAAAATCCTTTGAACCAATAAAAGGGAAAAACCACTCCAGGCAGCCAAACCCGAGAAATCACTATATGAAGATTCAGATTACAGATGGTAGAAAATACTCACAAACCCTTGTGAATCTCTAGCCAATGTAAGAACAACAAGCTCTCTTGCATATTTCCTAGCCGGCCATCTTCATCGAGCGTATTTCCTTAGCGACCCTTCAGTAGACCTCTTCACAGTTGTATAACAAGCACAATTGTAGATTGTGGAATGACGATCAACACATCAAGATGAACGATAGCCAGACACTTTCTGATGTGGTCTTTTTGTGTGCAAAAATATCAATAATAAAAATAACCACTCGCAATTGGACAAATCCTTGTAGGATCAGGCTATATTGAGGATGTCGAACCTCAAGGACTACAAAGGCGTTGTTATTAAGTTTGTCAAGATCAAAAGTAACCCAAAATAAAGAAGATTAATTTCTTTTGTTTTTCTTTTATAAAAATAAATGCATAAAAATACGGGGTTCATTTAACCGCTAGATGCATAACAATGGTCAATCATAAATTAATAAGGGAAATTCATACTATGCATGATATAGGCGTCGTCTCACTCGAATAGTCAAGAAAATACCGTAATTAAGAAATAAGTATAATACATCTTCGGCTGGCTGGAACCGTCTGCCTAACCTCTAGATGCGGTACGATTTGTCTTCCTTAGGTATGGACTATCAAATAACTTAATAAGCTACACACAATCAACGAATAAGCATAACTCATCTTAGGTTAGTACGAATTGTCTACCTAAATTACACTAAACTATGGTGTAGACAAATTTGTCGTCTCTAGGCATGGCCTATCATATCCTATTGATCATGTATCAATTAAAACCGTTGTATAATAATTATTCATATAATTGTTGTGCAAATATCTACCTAAATTAATAGGCAAATAATTGTACGTTTTACTCACAAGTGCACAAGATCAATATTGTAGTATATGGTGCAAGTATGAGATCATTCTCATGAGGATTGTTAAATTTTGCTTAAAATAAATTCCGTAAGTAAAACAAAACTAAGATTGATTTTGAGTTCATAATAATAAAAGGGTAGGGATTAGATATCCACAACTAATCATGCTTATATAATATAACAATATGCCAATGCTTTGATCATGTTATGCATACCTAATGTTTGTCAACCTGAGGGCATGGGTGTATACTCCTTAAGCTATAGATTTTCCTAAGCAACGAGTTAGGCATGGGTGTATACTCTAACTCTTTTCTTTCTTAAAGGATTTAGCATGGGTGTATACTAAGTTGTTCTTTAAGAAAGCATTAATCTATGGAAATCGACAAACACATGGAACCTAGGGCATGGGTGTATACTCCCGGTTTTCCATGTTGATTAACCCAAGAACTGGGTGTGGATTTCTTTTGTTACTCTTATTAAACCCAGGACTCAGTCATCCAAATTGATTTAATTAACTAGCCCATACCACATGCATATGTTGATCAGACAAACACATATGAGGAATTCATGAAAACAGGAATTAATCAAGTTAAATATCACAACATGATCATCACAAAGGTGCCAATATTGAAATATTAATAAACATAGTTAGGGCTTCAATCTAGCCCTACTAAGAAATTTAGTTACACATGAGTTTGATGTTAAACATCTTCATAATATAAAATAGAAAGGAAAAGCATAAACCCGAAACTTGAACATGAAGAGCTCCAATTCTTTTCCTTGGAAATTGTGTGTCTATTCTAAAGGTTTAAAGGTCTATTTATAGGCCTTAGGAATACTCAAGAAACCCTAAAAAGTGTAGGGTTTGAGCCCTAGTTTGCGCAAGGCTTCAAAATCCTAAAAGAAGCAATTTCCATAACAAGGCTGCGGCTAGCTTGCTCTTCATGCACGGGTGCACTCGATCGCAGCCCGTGTGTGATCTATTGCAGGTGAGGTCAAGGCTGCTTCTTGTGCGCACAAGCACACACCTTGCGCCTGGTCCTTGCTTGTAGTGCGCTCGATCGCAGCTCCACTGCGATCGATCACACTACTAGAGCCTCCAGCTTTTCCCAAAATTGCTCTTTAAGCCCGAAACTTCCGAGATTGCTTCCTTTTCTTTCAAAAGCCTAAAAAAACAAAGAAAACACATAAAAGAACTAAAATGGCATAAACTAACAAAACTAAGGAATTAAGAAATATAAGTTCAGGGCTAAAGTATGAATATTTTGGCACTTAACAATAATCACATAAAATATGAAGGATTGAGTTCAATCAATATAAAAAGAAGAATTTCATAATGATTGAATATAAACATTAAGATCAATTCTCACAATTATACAACCATCATGCATATAAAAAAACTCAAATTAAAATACAATTAAACTATTGTTACTTGGAAAAGGCTACATCAACAGCTTATTACGATTTTAGCCGCTCATGGTGGGACAAGAATGGCATCCTACCATGTTCATCTTCTCTTCAACTCTTTAAATCACCAAAAAGACATTTTCTGTTTAAAACTAAGCACACATCTCTTTAAGGCTTAGAGACCTATTTATAGGGTGTAAAACAAACCCTAGAAGCCTTAGGAATCCTAAAAAAATCGTACTTCAGTGTCTTAGTCAAATTAGGAAGCAATCCTAGTACAAATCGGAATAGAATTCGTCCAGATTTTCATCCTTATATTGCGGGCGATTTTGGCATAGCAAAAGTCTGAATTATGAAATTATGGTCAAAATAATGAGACATGTGCAAATCCAAAATTTAATCCAATTAGGGAAATTCCGATTTAATCATTTCCTTTATTTGATTAAACTTAACCATATCATATAGGTCCTCTATTATCATTGGTTATTTTTAACTTCATCTTCTAGGTCTTCTCAAAGTTTACTTTATGCCCGAAATTAATGGAATTTCTTGCATCTTTATTAGAAACCTGAAAACACAAAAACAACACAAATTCAAACAAATGTTAAGAGGCTTGATTGTGCAACATTCAACGCTTATCACTTTCACCACATCCTCTCTTGGAAACCAACTCACGACAACTCATTGCTCGGAGGAAAACCTTTGAGACTATTGAGAAAAATAACCAAAAAGTCTGTTGTGAATAGTAACAAGAAAAATACTTTACAGTGAAGAATTTTTTACTCATCACATCTGAACGAGACTTATTTTGCGTTAAGATGTGATGCACAAAATACACAAATCTGAGATCTAGAAATGTTCAAGTCTCAACGGGAAAGGAGTCTCGTCATGACGTAAAGAGTAAAGTCATCTCAGTCATGTCACGTACCTGTCCTGACAAGCCATCTAACGAGAGAACAGGGAGCTCTTTCTTCAGTCACATCACGTACCCGTCCTAACGATCCATCTAACGAGAAACCAGGGAGCTCATACTTCAACCACGTCACATACCCATCTTGACAAGGAATCTGACGAGAAAACAGTGAGCTCATACATAAGCCACGTCATGTACCAGTCCTGATGAGGAATCTGACGAGAAACTAGGGAGCTCATACTTTAGCCACATCACATACCCGTCCTAACAAGGCATCTCAAGAGAAAACAATGTGTACATCTCATGCTTGCATCATGAGCCCGTCATGACTCACCATCTGATGAGAAAATAGTGAGCACTCCTTAAGGTGCCGTCACAAGCCACTCACGACGCCCATCCGACGTAAAACCAAAAAGCTCCTAATCATGCACCCTTAACCCAAGGTTTTAAACAACAGACATTTGCATTGAGTACGGCCAAATTAAAACCTAACAATCTTCCCCTTTGGCCATTAAATGACAAAACTAATAAGAACAATTTTAAAACCAACACTCAAAACAAGTCAAAAGATTAGACATGTGCAAGCAAAAGAAACTTTGGCAATCTCACTGATTGTGCTATTTTTGTGACCAAAAATATCAATTACAAAAATAACCACTCGCAAAAGGACGAATCTTTGTAGGAAACGGCTATAGAGAGGGTGTCGAACCTCAAGGACTGCAGGGGTTTTGTTATCAAATTTGAAATATCAAAATTAACTTAATTAAAAAGAGAATTAATTTGATTTTCTTTAAAACTAAAGTGCATGAAAATAAAAGAGATTTAAAATAAGAAAGAGAGTGTAGGGTATTGACTTCACCTCTATCCGCACAACAATGGCAAATCATAATTAATCACAGAAATTCATTCTATGCATGTTATAAATAAACAAGAAAGTACCTTATTAAAGAATAAGTATAATCTATCTTCGGTTGACACGGATCGTCCACCTAACCACTAAGATGCGGTATGACCCGTCTTCCCTAGGTATAAATTATCAAATTGTTTAACAAGATACATACAATCAATGAATAAGTGTAACCCATCTTCGGTTGGCATGGATTGTCTACCTAAATTACACTAAACTACGGTGTAGTACAATCCGTCTTCCCTAGGCATGGCCTATCAAATCCTATTGATCATATGTCAATTAAACCCATTGTATAACCCTATCAAATCGTATTAATCATATGTCAATTAAACCCATTGTATAACCATCATCCTCATAATCACAGAAAACAAGAATGATTTGATATAAATAAAAGTAAAATACTTTCTAAGACAAGAGAAAAATTTCACAAATATTGATTTTGGAATTTACGAACAATTGCATTTAATAATTAAGAACAGAATCAAAAGGTAGCAATTCTCATAGTTATACAATCAACTTGCATAAATTGAAAATCTCGAAATTAAATACAATCAAACCATTGTGCTTGGATAGGGTTACATCAACACCCCACGAAGGGGTTTAGCCGCTCAAGATCTTCTAAGCTCCAAAGACAAATTTGTGATTTCTAGCTCTAGGAAGGAGTGTGTCTTTGTTCTCAATACCGCTACTGTACTTGCTACAGTAACTGAAATGCATTTTGAGCCCAAAATCAATGATTTTCTTGTATCTTTATTAAAGACCTGAAAACACAAAAACAAAACAAAATCAAACAAATAACAATGCTATGAAATTAACATATGCAAATTAAGGGGCTTGAATGTGCAACATTCGGCGCTTATCACACCCCCCCAACTTACATATTGCTAGTCCCTTAACAATACAAAACAGAAAATAATAAGATAAATCCATCTTTCGTGGGATGTACGGTTGCATTTAGCATATGCAACAAGCATTTTAAACCCCTAGGAGTTCCCTATAGGACGAGTGAAGTCTTGTGAGGGTTTTCCAGGAATGATACCCACAAACATTGTCATCATTATGTCACTCAAAAGGATAAAGCATCACAAAAATAATGGTTCTCATTCATTAGCAAGCTTAAAATCATAAAATTCATCTTCAAAATTCCAAGGATACAAGTCAAATCACTTACAAATGGCAGATTGAGATACACAAATTTCAATTAGTGCAAAGTGAACTAACACATAATCATGAGGCTTCAAAATAATTCCAATATGAATGAATCAATATCTCAGAATTCATTGGACTTCATATCAAATGAGACAACCAAGGCATACATTTTTTTTGCTTTTTTTTTCTTTTTTTGTTGTAGGCTTTGCAATGCTTAGCTCCCTTAAGCTTTCTAGTTGACCCATGTATTGAGTGTTAGGCAAATGTCTCCCAAACCAAATGGCTTTAGGGCACTAGGTGTAAAGACACCCCTAAGGACTTACTAACTCGAGTCAAAAAGGCTACGAAGCTAAGTTAGCCATTTTATTAATCAACCCAAAAATTTCACTTTTTGATGCGAACACTCGTTGCTTAATGAGGCAAGAGGTCCAGTTACTCAGTGAAAAATTCAAACTTGATTTTTTTTTTTTTTTTTGTTTTATAGCATGCCAAAGTTATTCACCCAATATGTCACCCAAAAGAATTCAAGATATTGAAAACAAACATAATTGGTCTCAAAGTTCATACCTCACAGACATGTGCTAGTGTGCTCAAGATAGATTGAAATTGAAACAAGAAGCATCTCATGTTGCAAAAAGTAAGTAACAAGACTTAAAATTCCTAAGTCATATGATCATGTGTTCATAACGTTAAGCCTATCAATGAAATTTAAACCAGAATTAAAGCCCAACCAGACGCTTAAGAATGACATAACAACAAAAATGGACCATGTTTTATTTTTTCATACCCCCAAACTTGAATCATACATTGTCCCCAATGTATGTATAGAACTAAAGAATAAGATCAAGAGTATAGGAATACCTGAATGAGTAGATGGGGGCATATCATACCCCCAAACTTGTATGCAAAAACACATGTCCCTAAAAAAAAAGTGATACTCCAACCAAATACCAATCAAGTGCATACATTGTTCTAAAAGTATAATCAAACAATGAAGCAACAATGGATAAAATAAACCTGGATGGAGATCGTGTACCCTGGTGGAGTGAGGAGTCAAGCGCACAGGGCATCGCTTGATCCTATGAGGTATTTCTCAATGTCAGTCCAAGTCCCGAAGGATCTTACCTCGATCCTTCAGAAGTCCAATCAAGCTCTTCCATCCTTTCTTCTTTATGATCATGTAGCACTCCACAAGGAAGAGGATTCCTCTTAACATCCCGAAACTGCTTCTCCCAGCTAATAGGTCTTGATGCTCCCCATGATAATGTTCAGGGTGTTTGTCCTGAACTGGTTTCATGATCAACCTCTTGTCTCTATGGGAGTTCTAAAAAACTGGGGTAGCTAGGGAATTTGCCAAAAAAAATTCCACCCCAATGAAATCCACTTCAGCAACCTCTGGATGAAATATGTCCCCTATGGGGTTATCATGAGGTGGTGGAGTACTTGAAGTGAGAGGCATAGGCTCCGGTGGGTTTATCCATGATGGGGCTCTAGATAGAGGATCAGGAGGTGGGTCTTCAATAGTTTCTCCAATGTCATCCAAGAAGAAACATGCATTCTGATCAGGCGCATTCTAGAAGGCATTGAAGATGTTCAATCTGATCTTCATATTCCCAAAAGAGATCTTCATTACTCTAGTTCGGTAATTGATGCATGCATTGGCTGTGGCGAGAAAGGACGCCCAAGGATGACAGGAATCTGCTTCTCTGGATTCAAGACCAGTTCTATGTCCAGAACAATAAAGTCAACTGGATAGTAGAACTTGTCCACCTTGATAATGACATCTTCCACAATCCCACGGGGTTTCTTGATCGAGCGGTCAGCCAATTGCAAGATACTACTTGTCGGTTTCAATTCCCCTAAGCCAAGTTTCTGATATACCGAGTATGGAAGCAAATTAACACCAGCTCCTAAGTCGAGGAGAGCTCTCTCAATCTTAGTGTTTCCGAAGACGCACAAAATTGTAGATGCTCTAGGGTCTTTGAACTTTGGAGGAGTGTTATGCTGAATCAGAGAGCTTACTTGCTCAGTGAGAATGACCTTCTTGGGAATGTGCTTCCGATTCTTCCTCTTTTGAGTGCACAAGTCCTTGAGAAATTTTGCATAGGCTAGAATTTGCTTGATGGCATTAAGGAGTGAGATGTTGATTTGAACCTGCTTGAAGGTTTCCACCATGTCTTGTATCTTCTATCCTTGTTTCCCGAAGTGGGAGGGTGCCTTAAGCCACTTTGGGAATAGGACCTTAGGCTTCTATGGTACCTCAGGAGTGGGGGCAGATGATGAAGATGCCTCGATGCTTACTTGTTTACCCTTGTCCTGATGTAGATTCTGTGGGGCCTTAATTTGTTCATCCTTCTTTTCTTCCAGATGATTGTCAACCAGTCTTCTACTTCTCAATGTGGTGATGGCTTGTTGTGCCAAATACTACCTAAATTAATAGATAATATTTAGTACGTTTTAACTCGCAAGTGCACAAGATCAAAACAATAGTATAGTGCAGCAAGTACGAGGTCGATCCCACGGAGATTGTTGATTTTGTTTAGAATTAATTAAAAATATTAACTTGTCACTGAATTGATATTGTGAAAAAGAAATAAAAAGATCTAAAGATAAATAAAACGGTAAAGACAGGGCTTTGATATCCACCACTAACCATACTTAGATAATATAACAATATGCCAATGCTTTGATCATGTTATGGATATCTAATGTTTGTCAACCTAAAGGCATGGCGTATACTCCTTAAGCTATAGATTCCCTAAGCAACAAGTTAGGCATGGGCGTATACTCTAACTCTTTTCTTTTCTAAGGGATTTAGCATGGTGTATACTAAGTTGTTCCTTAGGAAAGCATATACTCTATGGAAATCGACAAACACATGAGGCCTAGGGCATGGGCGTATACTACTGGTTCCCCATGTTGATTAACCTAAGAACCGCGGTGTGGATTCTTTTGTTACTCTTATTAAACCCAGGACTCGGCCATCCAAATTGATTTCACTAACTAGTCCATACCACAAGCATATAATGGCCAGTTACATACATATGAGGAATTCATGAAAACATGAATTAATCAAGTTAAATATCACAACATGATTATCACAAAGGTGCCAATATTGAAATATTAAATAAGCATAATTAGGGCTTCAATCTAGCACTCCTAAAGAGTTAGTTACAGATAATTAAAATAAAAGACAAAAGAAAAGGTAAAGAAACAACCGAAAACTGCTCCTAGAAGTAGCCTCCAATTCCTCTCCCCAAAGTTGTCTCCTTCCAAGGATGTCTTGAATTGTGAGGCTTAGAGGTCTATTTATAGGCTTTAAAAGTCCTTGACAAACTAGTAAACCTAGGAATTTCGTAGGGTTTCAAAACCTTTTACAAGTGGGAGTTGGAAAACCCTAATACGGAAATATTAGCATCATGGCCACAACTTGATGTGTCTCCTGTGCATGGGTGCGATCGATCACAACCGGTGTGCTCTCTATCGTAGGTCTGTGATCGAGCCTTTTCTATTGTGCACTTGATCGCTCATGGCCTGATTTGTGCTTTTTCTTCTCTAGTACTGCGCTCGATTGTAGGGAACCTGTGAATCTGTGATCGATCGTAGTGTTAGGGGCTCCCATTTTTCCCATCTTCTCTCTTTGAGCCCAAATCTTCCAGATTTACTTCATATTCTTCCAAAAGCCTAAAAAAGTGTGGAAAACACAAAAATGAATTAAAATGACCTAATTAACTAAAACCAAAGATTAAAACAAGCAAGTTAAGGGCTGAAAATGTGAATATTTTAGCACTTAACATGGCTTGAACTTGCTCTAGATAAGATGTACTTCCTTCTACCGTGTATAGTCCCCTAGGGTTGGCCACTGGCTGACTTGGAAGCTTTCCTTCGTCCCTCCTGTTGAGGGCATTGGCAAGTTGTTCGACTTGAGCTTCTAGCTTGGCAATGGATTGGGAATGTGAGTTTACTGTCTCCTGTTGAGATTTCACAGTCTGACTTATCTCACCTACCTGGTAGGTCAGCTCACTCATCATTTTCAGCATCCGATCCTTAAAATTAGAATCTGAACGAGGTGGTGCGACCTGGTATTGCTACCGTGGAGGCCAGTAAGTGGAATGAGGTTGGTAGGGCTGCCTATTGGATTGAGCTTGATTGTGTGGCCCTAGGGCTGAGTTGCTCGAATTTGAGTTCTTCCATGAGAAATTTGGATGATTTCTCCACCCGGGGTTGTAGGTATTAGAATACGGATCATTACCCTGTCTGGAGAAAGCTGCATTAACTTGCTCATTAGCAACATCAGTATAATTTCCAGCCAAAGGGCAGTTATTTACATGATGCATAGGACTAGAACAAAATGAGCAAGATTCATGTGGTGTGTGCATGTGGGCAGTATTAGGAGCAAAACCAGCAGTCATCAAAACTTGATCTAGCTTTTTGGTGATAGCCTCAACCACTTGGGTGGGCATGTTTGGGGAATGGCCTGCTTCATACAAACTCTCTGTCTTGAGTGCTTTGGGTTCTGGTGGCCTTCATCTGATGGAAACCTGCTGAAGAGAATTGTTACTCAAATTTTCAAACATAGACCATGCTTAATCTTCGTTTTTTAACATGAATGTTCCCCCACAAGATGCATCCACCATTTTTCTATTGGACTTGATCAGGCCATCATAGAAACACTGTACTAGCTGCCACTTCGGGACAGCGTGGTGTGGACATGATCTAAGTAAGCCCCGCCGCCTATCCCAAGTCTCATGGAGATCTTCTCCCTCGTATTGGGAGAAGCTAGTGATAGCTCTCTGTTGTGCAAATTTATTTAACTCGCAAGTGCACGAATCAATTGTAGTTTAATGGATTGCAAGTGTGAGGTCAATCCCACAGAGAATTGTATTTTTGAAAGAGCAATTTATATCTAAACTAATTAAATCCTAATCTAGTTCCAAAAGGGTTTTTGATTTTTGAGTTTTGAAAATTAAAGGATAAACATAAACTAAATAAAATAAGTAAATCTAAGGATAAAGGTACTAAGGTTTGGGAATTCACACTCACCAAATCATAACAACATACTTTATGTTCATCAATATTAATCCGAAGTTCTCACAAATTAAATCATAGATATGTTTTACTATGCTTCAAATAATTAATCAAAACCATCTCATGCATCCATTCAATGACCAAATCACAAAAGGAATCCAAATTCAATTGAAACACCAGATGTATCCGTAGAACAAATCACAAGGGATATCCAATTTTTATGAGTTAAAAGCCAAGCAATCAATCATATGAAATTATCTCAAATCATCAAATGTATCCTTGAATCACAAGAGATATCCAAGAATCACTCCACACAATTGATTAGAAGTAAAACAATTGAAATATAAAACCCAATAAAATCATAATAATAAAAACTTACATAAAAGTATTGATGTTCTTCATCGGTGAGGCTTCATCCCCAACCTTAGTTGGGAATTTAGCTCCAAATAAAAATAAAATCTAAACCTAAAACTCAACCTAAACCTAAAGAAAAACTAAACAAAAGAATTTTGCTCTCTGGGATTGTGTCCTTTTTTCTTGAATGCAAAGAAGTCTATTTATAGGCTTAGGGAAGTCCTAGAAGCCCAAGTAAACCTAGATAATTCGGAAGTCTGTCTCCCAGTCAAAATAGAAGTCTGAAATCGGAATAGGATTCGTCCAAATTTGTGTCTCTTAATTGCGGGGCGATTTTGACATAGAAACCGTCCGAATTATGAAAATCCTATTTCACAACAAATTGTAGTATTTTGAGCTGGCTTTCTAATGCCGTTTGAATCACTTCAATCCGATATTTGACCGAAGAGTTATGGTCAAAATACTAAGATATGTGCAGAATCTGAAATTGAATCCGATCCGAAATCTTATCTAATCTGAACTTTAATCTGATTTAACCTTTTCTTGGATTTGGTTAGACTTAACCACATCATCTAGGTCTTCTCAAAGTATGCTTTCTTCCAAACTTCGCATTTTTCCCTTTAAAGCTGTAGTTTTTCTTCAATGACCTACAAAATACTAACAACACAAAACTAACACAAAATATTAAATAACGACACAGCTAAAGGATTAACTAATGTAAATAAAGGGGTCTAAATATGCAATATTTGGCACTTATCAAACACCCCCAAACTTACATTTTGATAGTCCCTTAGCAAAACAAAACGAAAAATAAAATGAAAGCAAAAAACATAAATCCTCTTTCGTGGGAGAGACGATTGCATTTAGCATATGCAACAAGCCTTTTAAACCCCTAGGCATCCCTAGTGGACGCGTGAAGTCTCGTGAGGGCTTAACAGGAATGATACCCACAAACATTGTGCACTATGTTGTTAACAAGAAAGAAGTTTCACATAAACCATGGTTCTTATTCATAAGCAAACTTAAAAAGACAAACACCATCATAACAGTCAAAAGGAAATCCAAAATCAAATTACTCATAAATGGACAATTGAGACCTCATATGTTCTGAAATGTGTAAAGTGTAATTAGCATATAATCATGAAGCTTTCAGTTTAAACTCAAGATAAGTTCCATAAAATTTGTAAAAATCTCTATCAAATGATACAACCAAGGAAAGATATACATTTTTTTATTTATTTTTTTTTTTTATAGGCTCTGTAATGTCTAACTCCCTTAAGCTTTCTAATTGACTCATGTAACAAGTGTTAGGCCAATGACACCCAAGTCAGGTGACTTTAGGGCACTAGATGTAGAACATCCCTAAGGGCTTATTAACTTAAGTCAAAAAGGCTATGAAGTCAGATTAGCCATATCATAAATCAACACTGAACTTCACACCTTTTGACGCGAACACTCAATGCTTAACGAGGCAAGAGGTCCGGTTACTCAGTGAAAAACTCAACATGATCTTTATTTTCTTTTTCCTTCTCTTTTTTATTTATTTATTTATTTATTTTTATATCTTGCAAGCCAATGGTTATTCATCAATAGGTCCTCCAACAAATCTCAAAGAGAACAAGCTTAAGCTCAAACATCATACCTCACAGAAAACATGCTAATGTGCTCATAAAAATTTATTTCAAAACAAGTGAAATCTCTTTTACCCAAAAATAAGTCAAAGGACTCAGACTTCCAATGACATAATAATGATGTTCAACCCTTTAAGCAAGCTAATGAAATGCAAATCACAGTTATAGTTTAACTCAAACTTGACAACAACATAGCATAATTTTTATTTTTTTTTCAATTTTTTTTTTACACAAAATGATAAATAAAAATAAACAAATAAGAACAAAAATAAACAGACTAAGTGTTTTTCCATACCCCCAAACTTGAATTACACATTGCCCTCAATGTGTAGTATAGAAATACATTACCGGAAGTAAGGAAATCGGAGTGTGAACAAGGCTAGGGCGTCCCCCAAACTTAAACACCAAAACACCTGTCAACAAAAACTAACAGCAATATTTTTTTTTTCACAGAAACAAAACATCAAAAGATTAATTGCTGTTAGAAACAAAAACAAATAAAAAGAAATGCAATATAATGAAAAAGGAAAGAAAGAATTTGTGGAGTGAAGTGCAGAAAATAAACTGGAGGAGAAACTTTACAGCGCTTCCCCCTATCATGCGGATGTGCAACTAATCCTTTCCACCCTTTCTTCTTCAAAACTTCATAGCCCTCTGGAAGGATGTTTCGCCATATTATGTAGACTTGCTTGCTTCGACAGATCTTCTTAGGAAAGTGGTTCCTAGATTTGTGTGCTTGTGTGCACAAGTCCTTGAATATCTTGACATAAGATGACTCCTGATGTGCCTCAAGAGGGACAGTGATGTAGGCGGTAGCTTCAGTACTCACTTCCATGTCACTGGGTAGGTCAGGATTTGTTGGTGGCTCACTGTTCTCATGGTGCTCAACTTGCTCAGGGTGCTCAACTTGCTCCTCTTTCTCTTCCTCCTCTTTGTTATCCACAATTTCCTCACTCTCAAGTGTGATGGTGACCTGGGCATGCTCATGATAAGAATTTTTGGAATCATCCTCATCAATCATGTAGTGCCTTTCAGCCATCAGCTGACTTTGAAGCTCTTCTTCCTCTATTCTGTTGAAGTCAGCAACTAGATGACTGATCTGTCCTTCTATCTTGGTCATGGCCTGCTTAAGTTCTTGTATGTCTCTGTTGTTAGCCATGTTGGAATTCCTCATCTCCTGTACGGCTTGATTGGTGAAACCTTTTAGCTCTTGTATATCTTGGGAATTGCTCAGGGTAGTATTCTTCATATCTTGCTTTATCTCTTGTATGTTCTTATCCATTGATTGCATGAATGCTTTCATCATGTCTTCCAGTGATGACTGTGGTGCAGGCACTTGAGTGGTAGACTGATAAACAGGAGGTTGAGCTTGATGATCGAACTGTGGATATTCTGAATGGTGCAATTCATCAAATTGGTGAGCATAATTTCCTGTAGCCTGAGCTGATCCTGAGAAATCATATTGGTTGCTCCAGTCCGGGTTATAACAATTGAAATTTGAATCAAACCCCGGGCTAGAGAAACTGGTGTTCATTTGTTCATATGAAAAGTTAGATCTAGCTGCTCTGATTTGATCTAATTTGGCCCATAAGTCGTTGAGCTCAGTTCGCAGATCTGGACAATTGTTCTCCTCATGATAAGGATTGAAACAAAATGAACATGGTTTATTTGGGTAAAAATTTTGAGGGTAGTTGGTAGGAGCTGGTGTCCTACAACTAGGAGATGCATTAAAATCATTAAAATGAAAATTCATGCTTCCCCTCACTTTTTAGCATGCAGATATCCCACATAAAACATTAACCAATATATATATTTTTTTAAAAATTTTAATTTTTTTTAAATAAAATAAACTACAAGAACAACTAACACAACAAAAAAAAATGAAAACTAAAATTTAAAAACTCACAAAAAGGACCAAAAATAAATTTTTGGCAAAGATCTACGGAACTGCTGCTTTTGCTATGAGTACACTTGATCGCGCTGATGTGCGGAAGGTGCTGCGGCAGAACTGTAAAACAAGCCAAACAAAACAAAAAACAACAAGAACAATCTTTTTTTTTTTTTTATTAGTAACACGAATAAAACAAAACAAATTGCAGAAAAATAAAATCCTAATTATAACTAGTAGAAGAATAAAACTAATTTAGAAATAAATTGGTTTCAAAAATTGAACAATTCCCCGGCAACGGCGCCAAAAACTTGTTGTGCAAATTTATTTAACTCGCAAGTGTGTTGTGCAAATTTATTTAACTCGCAAGTGCACAAATCGATTGTAGTTTAATGGATTGCAAGTGCGAGGTCGATCCCACAGAGAATTGTATTTTTGAAAGAGCAATTTATATCTAAACTAATTAAATCCTAATCTAGTTTCAAAAGGGTTTTGATTTTTGAGTTTTGAAAATTAAAGGATAAACATAAACTAAATAAAATAAGTAAATCTAAAGATAAAGGTACTAAGGTTTGGGAATTCACACTCACCAAATCATAACAACATACTTTATGTTCATCAATATCAATCCGAAGTTCTCAAAAATTAAATCATAGATATGTTTTACTATGCTTCAAAGAATTAATCAAAACCATCCAATGTATCCATTCATTGACCAAATCACAAAAGGAATCCAAATTGAATTGAAACACCAGATGTATCCGTAGAACAAATCACAAGGGATATCCAATTTTTATGAGTTAAAAGCAAGCAATCAATCATATGAAATTATCTCAAATCATCACATGTATCCTTGAATCACAAGAGATATCCAAGAATCAATCCATACAATTGATTAAAAGTAAAACAATTGAAATAAAAAACCCAATAAAATCAGAATAATAAAAACTTACATAAAAGTATTGATGTTCTTCATCGGTGAGGCTTCATCCCCAACCTTAGTTGGGAATTTAGCTCCACATAAAAATAAAATCTAAACCTAAACCTAAACCTAAACCTAAAGAAAAATTAAACAAAAGAATTTTGCTCTCTGAGATTGTGTGTCTTTTCTTGAATGCAAAGAAGTCTATTTATAGGCTTAGGGAAGTCTTAGAAGCCCAAGTAAACCTAGATAATTCGGAAGTCTGTCTCCCTGTCAAAATAGAAGTCTGAAATCGGACTAGGATTCGTCCAAATTTCTGTCTCTTAATTGCGGGGCGATTTTGACATAGTAACTCTACGAATTAGGAAAATCCTATTTCACAACGAATTGTAGTATTTTGACTTAGCTTTCCAATGCCGTTTGAATCACTTAAATCCGATATTTGAGCGGAGAGTTATGGTCAAAATACTAAGACATATGCAGAATCTGAATTTGAATCCGATCCGAAATCTTATCCAATCTGAACTTTAATCTGATTTAACCCTTTCTTGGATTTGGTTAGACTTAACCACATCATCTAGGTCTTCTCAAAGTATGCTTTCTTCCAAACTTCGCATTTTTCCCTTTAAAGCTGTAGTTTTTCTTCAATGACCTACAAAATACTAAAAACACAAAACTAACACAAAATATTAAATAACGACACAACTAAAGGATTAACTCATGTAAATAAAGGGGTCCAAATATGCAATATTTGGCACTTATCAAACACCCCCAAACTTACATTTTGCTAGTCCCTTAGCAAAACAAAACAAAAAATAAAATGAAAGCAAGAAACATAAATCCTCTTTCGTGGGAGAGACGATTGCATTTAGCATATACAACAAGCCTTTTAAACCCCTAGGCATCCCTAGTGGACGAGTGAAGTCTCGTGAGGGCTTAACAGGAATGATACCCACAAACATTGTGCACTATGTTGTTAACAAGAAAGAAATTTCACATAAACCATGGTTCTTATTCATGAGCAAACTTAAAAAGGCAAACACCATAATAACAGTCAAAAGGAAATCCAAAATCAAATTACTCATAAATGGACAATTGAGACCCCATATGTTCTAAAAAGTGTAAAGTGTAATTAGCATACAATCATGAAGCTTTCTGCTTAAACTCAAGACAAGTTCCATAAAATTTGAAAGAATCCCTAACAAATGAAACAACCGAGGCAAGATATGCATTTTTTTTTTTTTAATAGGCCTTGCAATGTCTAACTCCCTTAAGCTTTCTAATTGACTCATGTAACAAGTGTTAGGCCAATGACTCCCAAGCCAGGTAGCTTTAGGGCACTAGATGTAGAACATCCCTAAGGGCTTATTAACTTAAGTCAAAAAGGCTACGAAGTCAGATTAGCCATATCATAAATTAACACTGAACTTCACACCTTTTGACGCGAACACTCAATGCTTAACGAGGAAAGAGGTCCGGTTACTCAGTGAAAAACTCAACATGATCTTTATTTTCATTTTCCTTCTCTTTTTTTATTTTTTTTTCTTCTTTTTTTTTTTATATATATATATCTTGCAAGCCAATGGTTATTCATCAATAGGTCATCCAACAAATCTCAAAGAGAACAAGCTTAAGCTCAAACATCATACTTCACAGAAAACATGCTAATGTGCTCATAAAAATTTATTTCAAAACAAGTGAAATCTCTTTTACCCAAAAATAAGTCAAAGGACTCAGACTTTTAATGACATAATGATGATGTTCAACCCTTTAAGCAAGCTAATGAAATGCAAATCACAGTTATAGTTTAACTCAAACTTGACAACAACATAACACAATTTTTTTTTTTTTTTTTCAAATTTTTTAACACAAAATGATAAATAAAAATAAACAAATAAGAACAAAAATAAATAGACAAAGTGTTTTTCCATACCCCCAAACTTGAATTACACATTGCCCTCAATGTGTAGTATAGAAATACATTACTGGAAGTAAAGAAATCTCAAGGTATGAAAAAGGCTAGGGCGTCCCCCAAACTTAAACACCAAAACACCTGTCAATAAAAACTAACAGCAATATTTTTTTCATAGAAACAATATCAAAAGATTAATTGCTGTTAGAAACAAAAACAAATAAAATTAACATGTAATGAAAAAGGAAAGAAAGAATTTTTGGAGTGAAGTGCAGAAAATAAACTGGAGGAGAAAACATTACAGCGCTTCCCCCTATCATGCGGATGTCCAACCAATCCTTTCCACCCTTTCTTCTTCAAAACTTCATAGCCCTCTGGAAGGATGTTTCGCCATCTTATGTAGACTTCCTTGCTTCGACGGATCTTCTTAGGAAAGTGGTTCCTAGATTTGTGTGCTTGTGTGCACAAGTCCTTGAATATCTTGACATAAGATGGCTCCTGATGTGCCTCAAGGGGGACAATGATGTAGGCAGGAGCTTCAGTACTCACTTCCATGTCACTGGGCAAATTAGGATCCATTGGGGGCTCATTATTCTCAGGGTGCTCAACTTGCTCCTCTTTCTCTTCCTCCTCTTTGCTATCCACAATTTCCTCACTCTGTAGTGTGATGGTGACTTGGGCATGCTCATGATAAGAATTTTCGGAATCATCCTCATCAATCATGTAGTGCCTTTCAGCCATAAGCTGACTTTGAAGCTCTTCTTCCTCTATTCTGTTGAAGTCAGCAACTAGATGACTGATCTGTCCTTCTATCTTGGTCATGGCCTGCTTAAGTTCTTGTATGTCTCTACCATTAGCCATGTTGGAATTCCTCAGCTCCTGTACAGCTTGATTGGTAAAACCTTTTAGCTCTTGTATAGCTTGGGAGTTGGAATTCTTGAGCTCTTGTATAGCTTGGGAGTTGGACTGGTCGACTTTTTCTATTAGTGTTTTCATCATGGCTTCCAATGATGACTGTGGTGCAGGCTGTGGCACTTGAGTGGTAGACTGATAAATGGGAGGTTGAGCTTGCTGATCGAACTGGGGATATTCTAAATTGTGCAATTCATCAAATTGGTGAGCATAATTTCCTGTAGCTTGAGCTAACCATGAGAAACCAGATTGGTTGCTCCAGTCCGAGTTATAACAATTGAAATTTGAATCAAACCCCAGGCTGGAGAAACTAGTGTTCATTTGTTCATATGAAAAGTTAGATCTAGCTGCTCTGATTTGGTATAATTTGTCCCATAAGTCATCGAGCTCAGCTCGCAGATCTGGACAATTGTTTTCCTCATGATAAGGATTGAAACAAAATGAACATGGTTTATGTGGGTAAAAATTTTGAGGGTACTTGGTAGGAGCTGGTGTCCTATAACTAGGAGAGGCATTAAAATCATTAAAATGAAAATTCATACTTCCCCCTCACTTTTTAACATGCAAATATCTCACATAAAACATTAACCATTTTTATTTTTTTATTTTTAAATAATAATAAAAAACAACTAACTAACTAAAAAAATAAAACTAAAATTTAAAAATGACCAAAAATGACCAAAAATAAATTTTTGGCAAAAATCTACAGAACTGCTGCAATTGCTCCCTATGCTGTAGGGCTGCGCGGAAGGTGCTGCGGCAAAACTGTAAAACAAGCCAAAACAAAACAAAAAAAAAACAACAAGAAAAATCTTTTTTTTTTTTTTTATTAGTAACACGAATAAAACAAAACAAATTGCAGAAAAATAAAATCCTAATTATAACTAGTAGAAGAATAAAACTAATTTAGAAATAAATTGGTTTCAAAAATTGAACAATTCCCCGGCAACGGCGCCAAAAACTTGTTGTGCAAATTTATTTAACTCGCAAGTGCACGAATCGATTGTAGTTTAATGGATTGCAAGTGCGAGGTCGATCCCACAAAGAATTGTATTTTTGAAAGAGCAATTTATATCTAAACTAATTAAATCCTAATCTAGTTCCAAAAGGGTTTTGATTTTTGAGTTTTAAAAATTAAAGGATAAACATAAACTAAATAAAATAAGTAAATCTAAGGATAAAGGTACTAAGGTTTGAGAATTCACACTTACCAAATCATAACAACATACTTTATGTTCATAAATATTAATCCGAAGTTCTCACAAATTAAATCATAGATATGTTTTACTCTGCTTCAAAGAATTAATCAAAATCATCCCATGTATCCATTCATTGACCAAATCACAAAAGGAATCCAAATTGAATTGAAACACCAGATGTATCCGTAGAACAAATCACAAGGGATATTCAATTTTTATGAGTTAAAAGCCAAGCAATCAATCATATGAAATTATCTCAAATCATCACATGTATCCTTGAATCACAAGAGATATCCAAGAATCAATCCATACAATTGATTAAAAGTAAAACAATTGAAATAAAAAACCCAATAAAATCAGAATAATAAAAACTTACATAAAAGTATTGATGTTCTTCATCGGTGAGACTTCATCCCCAACCTTAGTTGGGAATTTAGCTCCACATAAAAATAAAATCTAAACCTAAACCTAAACCTAAAGAAAAATTAAACAAAAGAATTTTGCTCTCTGGGATTGTGTGTCTTTTCTTGAATGCAAAGAAGTCTATTTATAGGCTTAGGGAAGTCCTAGAAGCCCAAGTAAACCTAGATAATTCGGAAGTCTGTCTCCCAGTCAAAATAGAAGTCTGAAATCGGAATAGGATTCGTTCAGATTTGTGTTCTTTAATTGCGGGGCGA